>NW_015390528.1:12403-15147 GCF_001527695.2 Protobothrops mucrosquamatus | reverse complement strand
TTGATGATGTCAAATCCCCCCATTACTTCTCCTTTCTCATTCAGGATCACTTTCTCTCCAGCTGAATTGTTAAAAGAAATGCCATGTAGAAATGGATGGAGCTAAGAGAAAGAGAATGAGAAAGAGAGAGTTGGAAAGATAATACAGATAGTCCTCTATTTACAACAGTTCCTTTAATGACCGTTACGTTGGCATTGAAAAAAGTGACTTATGACTGTTCCTTTTACATTTAGGACCCTCACCACCTTCTGACAAGCAAAGTCAATGGGGAAGCCAAATTCACTTAACAACTGTATTACTTAACAATAGTTTGTAGTTTCTTGATGTTCACATCTAACTTTTTCTTGTCATGTACATGTAATGCATCTGAACTAGACTGTGTTGTTTCTCTGTGTCATAGACTATATGTGGATATGTGGGCGTATGCAATTCTTTTGGTCATATTTATGAAGTGTATGTTGGAGGTGGTGACCCTTTGAGAGCTATATGCAATGAAATTTCATCTAATGTATGCCGATTAGTGTACATTTAAAGTGACAATATTCTATTATTCTATTCTATTCTATTCTATTCTATTCTATTCTATTCTATTCTATTCTATTCCATTCCATCCCATCCCATCCCATCCCATCCCATCCCATCCCATCCCATTATTCTATCCCTTTCCCTTTCCGCTATTCTGTTCCATTCCATTCCATTCCACTCCACTCCTCCACTCCTCTACTCTACTCTACTCCATCCCATCCCATCCTATCCTATCCTGTCCCATCCCATCCCATTATTCTATCCCTTTCTGTATCTCCTATTCTGTTCCATTATTGTATTGTATTGTATTGTATTGTATTGTATTATATTATTATATTATATTATTATATTATATTATTTTCATCCCATCCCATCCCATCCCATCCCTTTATTCTATCCCTTTCCCTATCCCCTATTCTGTTCCATTCCACTCCACTCCACTCCATCCCATTCCATTCCATTTTTCTATCCCTTTCCCTATCCCCTATTCTGTTCCATTATATTATATTATATTATATTATATTATATTATATTATATTATATTATATTATATTATATTATATTATATTATATTATATTATATTATATTATATTGTATTGTATTGTATTGTATTGTATTGTATTGTATTGTATTGTATTGTATTGTATTGTATTGTATTGTATTGTATTGTATTGTATTGTATTAATTATATTATATTATATAACTTTCATCCCATCCCATCCCATTATTCTATCCCTTTCCCTATCCCCTATTCCGTTCCACTTCACTCCACTCCACTCCACTCCTATTCTATTCTATTCTATTCTATTCTATTCTATTCTATTCTATTCTATTCTATTCTTCATTCCATATCTATTCTATTCTATTCTATTCTATTCTATTCTATTCTATTCTATTCTATTCTATTCTATTTAACTGGATTCTATAAGTAGAAAATATTAAGACTTTCTGCCATAGGTTCAAATGATAATTCTAGATCAAACTGCTCATTGAAATAAAAAAAGTGTCCAATGCAGAGAGAATACCTGCCAAGCCTGCAGATATAGAAGGTCAGGTTTTTTACCCATTATTGTTTTTTTCTTATTGAACCCTGACATGAATAGAGCCTGCAAAGCATGAGCCACAGCATAAACAGCATTGTAGACAGTGTAGCTTTGTCCAGTCATTTCCATTTCAAACACAGGCCCAGGAAGATCCTCCAGTTTTATCTCCCCCGGGCACTGCCTACTGGACATTTCTTGTAACTCTGATTTTGAGAATGAACAATCAAGTAATTGTTCCCAAACGTCCTGCAGAAAACCATCTCTGTAGCCTGAATGAGGTTTTATGGTCTGAAGAAACTCCTTGAAACCTACAACTGCTCTTGAATGAACAGTGAAGGAAAGAGCCCCATGAAACATTTGGAGATCCCACGTGACTTGAAAGCTTGAGAGCACAAAATCAATCTGTGCAGTCATGATCCACACCTTTCTAAACGATGCAGTTTCAATGCTTTCAGGATCTGTTACAAACATGATAGCTCTGAGCCACATAATTGTCCCTGATTCTCCATAGACAAGAAATGTAGTGGTGTTGCCATTCCTCAAATTAGTGAAAATACATAAGATGATGGGGTAAAGTTTTGTATATTGTTCTATGTGGATTAGTTGTGGCAGCCTTTGTACAAATGATGAACAGATTCTATTTTGTGAAAGTATGGGCTGTATTTTTTGTAAGAAACGTTCTCCATTGTTGTTATCCATAGCAAAAATCCCAATCCATGTCCACCTAAAGTGATGAAGCAGTTGAATAATCCCAATGTATTGATGGTCCTCTTTTGGGATCATGAAATAAAGTGAAGATCGCTTACTGGTCTGCAATTCCTCTTGGGCTAATGAGCCATATGTCAGCTAAAAGAAAGCAGAGTGATATTCTGTTGAGTTGTTAGCTCAAATCTGATCTTTCTGGATCTAGTTTTCCTGTAAAAAATATCCAAGGAAGAATTTTTCCTCTATTTTTTTGGAAATATTAATATAGTATGCAATTTCTAGGAATTATTTCAAACACATTATAATAGTTCAATTGTCTGAACAGGACCAATGAATACTACATTCAAATCTTTCCTTAGTTATGGCATGTCCCTAAATACTCACTTCTGTGATTGGCATTGTAATTTCAGAAAACAGTGCTAAGTATTATATCTTAAGGGTTACAGAATGTCTTAATACAAATCTAAGCC
>NW_015390528.1:5174-9110 GCF_001527695.2 Protobothrops mucrosquamatus | reverse complement strand
ATCTATTATACAATAATGATTTTAAAAAATAAAAATTATTAAAACCAAACTAAAAGAGCAGTAAATCAAATCACTCTTTATTATGGTAATTGACTAGCATACACATCTAATAAAGCATGTGACAGAATACATTTGTTATAGTGGAAATAGAATGATGGATAGAAAATGAACATTTATGACCAAGTATAAAACTTTTTTTAAAAAAGAAATGCATTTATATTTCAGAAATTCTATAATTTTCACATATCAAAAAACCCTAACCAATAGAAAACTGATTCCATGTTAAATACATGCCCATAAAATGGTTTAAGAATTGAAAATGTAAAAACCATATAAGTGGTAGCTGCAAACTTTGGACAGCCTTTGAGTTAACATCTCTAGTAGCCTAACATTAACTAACGAAGTTGGAATGTCATATCCTTGTTACCATGTAATGTTGAAAGAGAGAAAGTGTTAGGCAAAAGAATTTTGGAAAATTATTGCAAATGAGCATGAGCACTTCTGTTGGAATGGGTGGCCATAATAAATCTTAATAATCATTTTTTTTAAATTTTCTTTTAATGACTATAATCCCTTGCATCGGGGTGGAATCAAGGCAACTGAATGGAACTGATACAGGTAATCCCCCAGATACGATTGTTTATTTAGCAATATTTCACAAAAACAAGGTTATCGAGAAAGGGTACTTACATTAAAAATTCAAAATTGCGATCAAAAACATGCCTCTGTAGCCATGTGACTTGGATTCAGTCTCGGCTGCTGTGGTGGCCATTTTAACTCTGTGACTTGCCTGGGCCAATTCAGGCCTACAAGAAGCTGGAAGTGGTTGGTTTTGGGGTTGTTTTTTTGTTTGTTTGTTTGTTTATTTGAATTTATATCCCGCCCTTCTCCTTGCGGACTCAGGGCGGCTGACAATCAATTTAAAATACACCAAAAACAATTACAAAATTTAAAATTAGTTAAAAAGAAATATTTAAATGTTGTCTAATTAAAATATAATTAAAACCCCTCTAAAAAATTACCCTAGGCCAGTCCCGCTTGTTGGAATAGCCATGTCTTNATTTGTAGTTAGGGACAAATTCCTTGGATTTGAAAAGGAGGTCCAGAGTGGTACGATAGGTCATCCTTGAATTGTAGTAACTGTCATAGATGTGGAATCCAAGAGTGATATTAGGTAAGATCTGGGAGTCCTCATTGATTTTCTTCACAGCAAAGGCCAAGGCAAGGATGTGTTGGTAGAATTTGGTTATTACACTGCAAATAGATTGAGCACACCATTTCAAAATAATAACAATAATAATTTATAATTTTGCAAATTATTTTAGGATGGTCATTGGTTGTAACTGACTACCAGAAAACCTGTTTCTGATTAAAGCATTAAATAATTTTATAATCAGTCCAAGTATATTTTGCATACAATTTATTTCCTTTAATATTTTTCTATTTTGATTCATCATAAGGCATACTAATGTCTAAAGTGTTAACTTCAGTGTTCAGTATCTCTGTTGGCTTAGTTTTCAAGGAATATTACTGAAATGTTTTCAAAGAAAAAACCCAAAGAAGTCAAGTTGCCTTTTGGAAAAGCACCTTTATTTTCGTTTTCTGAAGTATGACAGTACTGATTTTTTTTAGCATTCTTCTTTTTGATAACCTCCATGAAATCAAATGGGCTTTTCTTAAGAGAACATTGTTAATGAAACAAACACAAAGAAAATTCCCTCTTCTGTCACCACACAAAAAACACAAAAATTCTTAAAGTTATATGAAAAACTCTACATTTTCTATACAAAAAGCTATTAGTTATATAAACGATTCTTTGGCATGTGCATAATGTCAGTTAATTCAAAGGAAAATCTTTACATTGGTGAATCATAAAGATTGAGAAAAGGATGTTGCTTGAATAGAGTTTGATAGAAATGGTAAATCATGTGAGACATCATCCCACCGATGACAAGGTCACCAGGTTGATACCAGTCATGTGGAACAGGGAAAGCATTACTTGCAGGGCACCTCAGAGTAACTGCTTTGTGCATCAGGATCACCAGGATGATCAATTTTATGACTCTCTGTGTATGGAGTCTATCCACTGGCAGATCAAAAAGAAAGAAGAGAACTTTGAATCTCACAGAGAGAGCATTACCACTCCCTTCCTCCATGTGGCTCTTGAAATATTTATTGTTTCTAAATTCCTATTCCCTTTTGTACAGAACATTGGATAGTTTGGCCTCCTAGAATAGTAGAGTGATTATAGTCATTCATAAGGATATAATTGCCATTGAACCATTGGCAACCTGGCAATTTTTTCTGTATATGTCTGATTAACAACTTTATTTCTTTGGGGTGGCAGAATAAGTGACTGATGCTGAGCCTGTTTTGAAAATAGTGGAGAAATAGAATTGGGAAGTTTGAAACTACAAAATTTCTCTAATTCTAGAAATCAGGACAAAGATTTAATTTTAATCAATAGATTAGGAATCCATTTCCCTGCAAAATGTTTGATGAAATGGTCAAACATCAACTATTAGATACAGATTAGCAGGTTTTGATTTGAAAATCCTTTTGAAACTAGATAAAAGTGAAAGTTAAATAGAATATTATTGACACACACATACCCTCCAAAGGAAAAAAGAAGAAACAAGAGAGGATAGGGATATTTGAAAAAAATAAAGTAAAATATGTTTTATGTTTTATCTTGTGTGTGGTTATTATAATAAGAATGGTGAATTCATCCCCCACCCCCCGGAGTTCATACTGTTCTGCTCCATTGGTTTTTTTAAATCTCTTTATCTATCTTTTCACCATCTTTCCATCTTGCTGTCTTTATTTTAGGGTTTCAAGGGTATCATTTATGGAAATTCCAGATATTCTGTAGTGGCAGGGGGAAAAGTCAGATTTTCTTGACTGCTTAATTGAAATGAATTGAAATAGATAGCATCTGCCTTTTAAAATATACTGAAAAGTTATTTAAACACTAAAGTCAAGAAACTGAGACTCTAGAAAGAGTACAGAAAAGAGTAACACAGATGATTAGGGGACTGGAGGCTAAAACATATGAAGAACTGTTGCAGGAATTGGGTATGTCTAGTCTAGTGAAAAGAAGCACTAGTGGAGATATGATAGCAATTTTCCAATAATTGAGGGGCTACCACAAAGATGAGATGGGCAAACTATTTTCCAAAGCACCAGAAGGCAAAAAAGAACCAATGGCAAAAAAGAACCAAGGCAAAAAAGAACCAATGGCAAAAAAGAACCTAATCAAAGAGAAGCAATCTAGAACTAAGGAGAAATTTCCCTAACAGTGAAGACAATCAACGGTGGAATAGCTTGCCTTCAGAAGTTGTAGGTGCCGTATCATTGGAGGCTTTCAAGCAGAGGCTGGACAGCCATTTGTCTGAAATGGTATAAACTCACTTGCTTGTGCAGGGCATTGAATTAGATGACCTTCAAGGTCTCTTTCGGATATTCTAAGCTCTATGTTCCAAATATGCTACAGAATAGTATAGGTGAAGGCTTTGGAAAAGATATTTAAATGCTGTGATGCATCTATACCTACAAAGATCAGAATCATATTTGCCATGGTATTTCCTGTGACTTTACAGAAGCTAAAATGGGATTTTAAAAAAGAGTATTGATCTTTTGAATTTTTCTCTTGGGGAAGACCCCTGAAAATTTACTTGTTCAAAGACACACAAACATTTCCATAAAAATAAATCCACTTTTGTCTTCTCATAGGGAGATAACTAACTAACTAACTAACTAACTAACTAACTAACTAACTAACTACCCATCATCTTCATTAGAACATTCACAATATTTTCATCTTTGTGGTCTCTTCCTGTACAAGACAGAGTTCCAGACTTATTTCAAGATTTCACCTTTGCTTTTCATACAAATGCCACAATTATCTCTAACAATTTCTTATATGATATGTATTAA
>NW_015390528.1:0-1675 GCF_001527695.2 Protobothrops mucrosquamatus | reverse complement strand
TTCCATGCCCAACCAGGTCTCGGTGATACCTGCCAGGTCCGCTCCCCCCTCTTGGATCAGCTCTTGAATGAGGGGGGCCTTATTTACTACGGACCTGGCGTTGCACAACATCAGCCGATGGTCCCGGGCCCGAGGATCTGAGGTCCCTGGAAGTCGAGTTGAGCCCTGAGGATCGGAGCATCCACAAGCTTGTAAGCAGTGTGTGCGTGCTCCCAAAACTCGATATGGTCCTCTGCTCCCGCCGTATCTGCCCCTCCCACTGACCGTACTGATCACACCACCCTCTATTAACCCCCCAGTCTCCTCCCTTACCACTCCGCGCCCCTCAGACTGGACTGGCCCCAGCCTCAGAGAGGGCTCCCCCAAGTCCCCTCGGGCCAACCCCGAACCCCCTAAAAACCCCAAACCCCTTAAAAATTTGTTAAAACACCCCTTTAAAAATGCCCTTTTGTGCCTGTTCACATGGCCAAGCAAGATTTTTGCAGCTGGCAGGACCGTTTGTTTTAGTTTCTCCTGGAGGGAAGATCTGCTGCTTGCTGGGCTTGAGGACTGGACTTGTAGAGAGCTAGAATTACTTCTGTAAGTATTTTAAAATATTCTTTTTTGTTACTCTATAGTACTGTACTGTATTGTTTGTAATTACTTTCGGAATTGCTCTGCTTTTTATTGTTTTGTAAGTACAGTATTTTGCAAGATTGCTTGCATTTGCCTGAAACTTAAAGCACGTGGCTGCTCCTCCTCCTTTCCCTAGCATAGACCCACCAGAGATTCTGCTAACACTTACTGGAAGGAAATTCCCACCCCATTTTGGATTTTGGCTTGAGAGGCTTGTCCTGATAAGGAGCAGGGTTTTTTGTTTTTTTTAAAGGTTTTAAATTTAAATTGCCTCCAGAAATTGTGGGTGTTCTCTCACTGGAGGCTTTTAAGAAGAATCTAGATAGGCATTTATCAGAAATACAGTACAGTACTGTACTCTCTTGTGAGAGCAGTGGGTTAGACTAGATGACCTCAAGGTCCCTTCCATCTCTGTTACTGTTGCAAGCCAACAGTTCTGTAAACTCCACCCCATCTCCCTCTGCATGTCTGGCTTGGAGACTTAAGCTAATGGCCGGCAATCGTTTGTGTGTGTGTTTTAAAGCAATCAGAGATTTCTGTAAACTGGAGATGCTTTACTTTAGTGGCAGCTGCAATCATAGAGTTCTCCACCCCCCTGCCTAGCAACAAATGCCTTTTTTTTAAAAAAGCCTACTGCCTACTTGGGAGGCAGTTCACAGGTACTGTGGTTACTGAAACAGGAAACAGCTGATTTGCCTCTGGAAACAGCCTGCAGCAGCTGCGGGAAAAGTCTCTCATTTCAGGCAGCCATCAGAGGAAATAGTAAATCAAATCTTTGTTCATTTAATGACCCATTTGATTCAATTAATGAGTTTGATTTTAAAATGTTGTAATATTGAGTCTGATTCATTTGATGATTATGAGCCTAATGGGCAGGCTCTATTAGGCTTCTACCTCGGGGACTACCTGTAGTTTACTGACTGGATGCTCTTCCTGATGTCTACATGGAGTTCACAGCAGACAATTACTCATTGTGCTCAGAGAAATATCTGCAGCTACCTAGGATCGAACTCATAGCCTCCTAATTGTGAGGCGAGAGCTCCACCTCTAGTCCACTGGA
>NW_015390527.1:36208-37281 GCF_001527695.2 Protobothrops mucrosquamatus | reverse complement strand
CTAAGGACCCCACAGTCGTCATCGTCGTCGTCATCGTCGTCGTCGTCGTCGTCGTCGTCGTCGTCCTCCTCCTCCTCCTCCTCCTCCTCCTCCTCCTCCTCCTCCCCACAAACCCCCTTGCCTTCCAGGATTGATGATGTTACCTAGTTGGGTCATGAAACTTCTGCAAGAGAACAACCCAGTGCAGAGCGCACTAAGGACCCCACAGTCGTTGTCGTTGTCGTCGTCGTCGTCCTCCTCCTCCTCATCCCCACAAACCCCCTTGCCTTCCAGCACTGATGATGTTACCTAGTTGGGTCATGAAACTTCTGCAAGAAAACAACCCAGCGCAGAGAGCACTAAGGACCCCACAGTCCTCATCCTCCTCCTCCTCTCCACAACCCCCCTTGCCTTCCAGCACTGATGACGTTACCTAGTTGGGTCGTGAAACGTCTGCAAGAAAACAACCCAGCATGGAGAGCACCAAGGACCCCACAATTCAACCCTGAGTTACAAACACTGTCTTCTACCAGTGACTACCATATGCACATCTTTCCTGTACAGAGCCCCGCAGCTTCAGGCCCCGTCTCACATGGTCTCCCGCCCTTGCCACAGATGGCAACTCACAGGATGTGGACAGGACGTGAACCAGAACTGCAGCTGATTGGAAAAAATTGCCAGCCAGCGGGAGACGCTTGGCGTCCGTGCAGAGCGGTTAGCACAAGCTGTTCGCTTAATGTGCCAAATATCAAAGCTCAGATAACCTTTGGCCTCCCCCCTCTCCCTTCCCTCGTCCTTGGCCCTTGGCCTCTCGGGGTTGGCACCAATGGCAACTCTTCACCAGCCCCTGCTCAAGAGGAGAGGAAGACTAGCAGCTGTGACCTGGGCTTGTTGCGGCCTCCTCTGCAGCCTTTTGTGGCTGGCACATAGGAAGAACGGTTGCAGGAATTGGTTATGGACAGTCTGGAGAAAAGAAGGACTAGGGGGGACATGATAGCAGTTGTTGAAGGAAAAGTCTTCTTCGTGGTTCAGTCCAAGCCGGGGATAAACAACATGGCGACTGCTTTAGAAAGAAGGTTTTAGTTTATTGAAGA
>NW_015390527.1:26149-35731 GCF_001527695.2 Protobothrops mucrosquamatus | reverse complement strand
GGGTCCCTTCCAGCTCTATTCTGATGGGTTGATTGCTTGATTGGGATGCATGTAATGAACCACCGAGTGAGCCGGCAATCCCATTAACATGCAGGCTGTAATTCTGCCTCTGCTTTTCATCCGCCTTAATGGAGCAGCTATTAAACATCTGGGGCCACTTATTTGTTCCAGTGGGGGTTAGGCAGCCAAGAGGGCGGACCGGAGTTCTGAGGCTCGGATGAGAACACACACGTACAACAGACACATGGACACAAAGTTCCAACTGCTTTCTTCTCGTCCTTTCCTAAGGATCTGTCTCTCAGCACGGACAGAGGAGAGCGTGACCGAGTCTGGGATTCTCTGGATGATCGGAAAGGCTCTCTGACTCAGGGCTGCCAAACTGTGAATCCAAAAATTGCTTTTTCTCTCCTGGCACGTCTGAATGAGGGGCAGGTGGGGAAATGCTGTGCTGATCACTCAGCTCGGGCCCTGATTCTCCGTGCTCAGCGCACGTTTCTCCCGGCTGATCACGCGGAACTCCCTAATTCGTCTGTCCATCCGTCCGACCGTCCATCCACCATTCTCTTTTTCATTTTTTCTCTCTCTCATTCTTTCTTTCTCTTTCTCTTTCTTCCCGTTTTTCTCTCTCTTTCATTCTCTCTTTCATATTCTCTCCCCTTTGTTTCTCATTCTTTCTCTTTCTCCCTGTTCTCTTTCATTCTCTTTCATGTTCTTTCTCTCCTCTCTCTGTTTCTCATTCTTCTTCATTCTCTCTCATTCATTCTCTCTGTCATTCTCCCTCTCCTTCGCATTCTTCCTGTCTCTCTTTCCTTTTTCTCATTCTTTCTCGTTCTATCTCTGTTTCTTTTGCTGTCATTCTCTGGTTCTCTCTCTTTCTCTCTCTTTCTCCCTTTTGTTGTCTCTTTCTTGTTTTCTCTCTCTTTCTCTCTTTCTCTCTTTCTCATTCTTTCTCTTTCTCTCATTATGAAAACCACCCCCAACTCCTGCTATATATTTGATGTGTAATAAAGAAGAGGGAGTCAAGCTATTCTCCAAAGCCCCTGAAGGCAGGACAAGAAGCAACGGGTGGAAACTAATCAAGGACAGAAGCAACCTGGAACTAAAGAGAAATTTCCTGACAGTGAGAACAATTAACCAGTGGAACAACCTGCCTCCAGAAGCGGTGAATGCTCCAACACTGGAAGTTTTTAAGAAGAGACTGGACAGCCATTTGTCCAAAATGCTGTAGGGTTTCCTGCCTGAGCAGGGGGTTGGACTAGATGACCTTCAAGGTCCCTTCCAACTTTACTACTACTACTACTATTACTACTACTACTACTACTACTACTACTACTACTACTTTATTATTATTATTATTATTATTATTATTATTATTATTATTATTATTATTATTATTATTATTATTATTATTATTATTATTATTATTATTATTATTTCTGTCCTACCTTTGTCCCAAGAGCCCAGGGCAGTCTGTGTAGTGTTCCCTCTTCTCTTATTTCCCTCCAAGCAACTCCCCTCCCGAGCTTGGACTGAAAGACCCCCCCCCCAATTATCTTGGAACCAGGGTCCCTCCCCTCCCAGGCCAAGACCTTCATTTCCCCCACAATGACCCTTCCATGACCAGTCCTTATGGAAATATAATTATAAAGAGGGTATTTTTTTTTAACCATATGTGGTAGACTTGTAATAAGGTCAGGAACTGCTGGGCCCAATTCAGAAGATCTTCAAAACAAATGTACAAGTGAAACCAGAGGTTTCCCTTTTAGGACTGATGGATTAAAAAAAAAAAAGGATCTTTCTTATTATGTATGCTGATGGCAGTGAGACTTTTTTTTTTTTTGCCAAAAATGGGAAGGTACGTCAATTCCCACAGTGGAAGAACGGATGGAAAAAGTGATGGCGCTGGCAGGGAGGGCAAAATTAACTCTTTTAATGAAGGAAAAGAAACCCTATACCATTTCAGTTGTCCAATCTGTTCTTTAAAAGCTCCAGTGTTGGAGCATTCACAACATCTGGAGGCTAATGGCATTAAATCCTCCCTTGGCAGGTTTTTCAGGTAATCCTCAACTTACGACCACAATTAAACCCAAAATTTCCATTGCTATGCGAGACATTTGTTAAGTGAGTTTGGCCCCATTTTACGACCACTCTTGCCCGGTTGTTAAGGGCATCACTGTAAAGTTGCAAAGTTAGGCATGCGGTCGTTAAGTGAACCCTGGCTTCCCCACTGATTTTGCCGGTCAGAAGGTCACAAAAGGGGATCACCTGACACACACCCCCGGGACACTGCAGCTGTCATAAATGTGAGTCAGTTGTCAAGCATCTGAATGTAAATTACATGACCACGGGGATGCTGAAGAAGTCGTAAGTGTGAAAAACGGCGCTCAGTCACTTTTTTTTTCCAGTGCGGTTGTTCCTTTGAACGGTCACTAAATAAACCATCTTAAGTCGAGGATCAGCTGTACTGGGTCTGTGCAAGGTGCCAGATAAACGCGACAGGGATCGTCGGAGGTGAGAGGGGTCAGGCATGGCAGCCTGCATCCGAATCGGGACTGAGAGCGTCTGGCTGCCTACAGGCCCCAGGAGCAAAACAGGCAGTGCTTCACCTGTGGAAAAGCGGCCGTATCCTCAGGTGCGCCAGGCTGAGTGGCATTAATGTTTTCATTAACTCATTTCTGCAATAAACAGGAGGAGGTGCAAAGAAGTGATCGTCCTCTCCCTCTGCCATCTCTCTGTGCAGCACTTCATCCAGATTGGCCGTAGGGCAGGCTTGGCAAACTGCATTATCGGATTTATTATCTCGGAGTGCCATCCTGCCAAACACCCCCCCCAGCCCCCGCCGCCATCTGGTTTGGGCCTTGCTGGTGCTGTATACAGTATATTTAATCAGGTTAAGCTGCATAAGCCCACAACTTCCCTTCATGAATCCCATCTGACGCCAATTTGGATCCAGGAAGGGTAGAAGCAGATGCCCGGGTAACGCCTTGCTCTGGATTAGAGGCTTTGGAATTGGGAAAAAGAGGGAAAAACTGGGTTAATTAAGCTTAAGACATCCGCTCGCTGTCCTTTCCCCGTCTTGGGATCGTCCTGGATGACACGAGAATACTTTATTTGGATGGAATAGAATACTTTACACGTCGTCCTCGAATTATAACAGTTACATTTAGTGACCCTTCCAAGTTACAACAGCGCTGGAAAAAAGTGACTTAGCATTGTTTTTCACATTTATGACCATTGCAGTATCCCCCAGGGTCACGGGATCAAAATTCGGACACTTGGCAACTGACTCGTATTTATGACGGTTGTAGTGTCTCGGGATCAGGTGATCCTTTTTGCAATCCATTGGCCAGCAAAACTTCCTGAGAGTTAGAACAATTAACCAGTGGAACAACCTGCCTCCAGAAGCTGTGAATGCTCCAACACTGGAGGTTTTTAAGAAGAGACTGGACAGCCATTTGTCCGAAATGGTATAGGGTTTCCTGCCTGAGCAGGGGGTTGGACTAGATGACCTCCAAGGTCCCTTCCAACATCATCATCATTATTATTATTATTATTATTATTATTATTATTATTATTATTATTATTATTATTATTATTATTATTATTAAAATCAATGGGGAAGCCAGATTCACTTAACGACTGTAGGACTAATTTAAGAACTGCAGGGATTCATTTAAGAACCGGGGCAAGAAAGATTGTAGAATGGAACAAAATTCACTTAACACTGAACTGACTTGCTCAGCAACAGAAATTTTTGCCTCAATTTGGGGGTCGTAAGTCGATTAAAATTAAATTAAAAAGCAAACGAACAAAAAACCCAAAGGGCAGACTTGACGGACCCACTGGGTCTTTTTTGGCTGTCGCTTTTCTAAGTTTCTATGTTTCTATGGTGCTGTCAGTGGCATTCTTGGAGGGGCCCAAATCCTTTTCAATCTTCAACCTAAAGGCCTGCCAATGTTTTGAACAAGGAGCTAGTCTTTCAAAAGTGTCTCATCGTCCTGGAAAACATGGGATGGGAACACATTTTATCAAAGAAAGAGAGAAAATAACTAGGGAGGGTTCTCTTCTAAGTTTATGCCTCCCTCAATGGTTTCTCTGTCCTGACACTTAGATTTCGTGCCTGCGCAATTGAGATTCTCTTTTATTTAAGCAAGATATTATTTCCTGCCTAAAACCGGAGCAGGCAATCCAGATTCAGTCATAGTTTCATTCCATACAGTGTTAACCTTGTGAACTCTAAAGCTTCCTCTTTCCATACCTTATTCAAGATAGTCAGTGATTAATATTTATATGTTATTCATGTGTAAGGGTGAAGGTTTATACATAGGTTGTACATAGCATGTTTAAATGTCTGTTATGTATGTGTACACTTTTGAGAGCAAGCAATTAAATTTCATTTTTAATATGTGCTAAGGTGCCCACAGTAAAAAATGACAATAGGTTATCTTATCTAGTCTTAGTCTTAGTCTTAGTCTTAGTCTTAGTCTTATCAATCCGGTCCACAAAATCCCACCCTCCATGGAACTGGTCCCTGGTACCTGGAAGGTTGAGGAACACCAGTGGTGAGATTCAAATATGTGAACAACCGGTTCTCTGTGTGGACGCCACTTCCGGATGTCCATTCTGGGCCTGGGCAACAAAAAATTAGCTACCAGTTCTGCTGAACTGGCTGAATCCCACCACTGGGGAACACTGATCTAGAGGGCTTCGTCTTAACGTTTTAGAAAATGACTTTCCTTTTGTGGGAAGTCAGCCCCCGAGAGAAGGAAATATTAAAAGGGCAGGAAAATATATTTCCTCAAAGGATCTTAAAGAGGCAGAAAAGCATGCCCAGTTTTCTTAATAGCCCCAAGTCTCCCTCCCCCAAGCAGAAACCAGCTCTGTAGAAATGCAGATGGAGCTAGAAGATCAAGAAGACAAAGACACCTAAAATCTACATACCCCACCCAAACTCTAAGACAGGACATAATAGGATTAACATAGAGATGCCAAAGGGGCACATTCAGACTCAGGTCAAAGTTCATGCCACAGGAACAACTCCAAACAAAAGGCTCCAGAGGGTATAAAAACCTACTTCCTACATGTGCTCACTCTCTCTTTTCTTCCAGAGCCATCTTTCTGTCTGGCTCTCCTCTTCAATAAATGCAACCTTCTTTCTAAAGCAGTCGCCATGTTGTTTATCCCCGGCTTAGACTGAACCACGATGAAGACTTTTCATTCAACACTTTTGTTCGTCTTTTTTTTTGGAGAACCCTTTTTAAAACTCTGTTTTAAGCCTAGTAACTGAGGCCAACAAACATGATCCTCAAGTGCCACAAAAGAGCAAGAAACTACAGGTAGTCCTCAACTTACCGCCACAACTGAGCCCCACATTGTGTTGCTAAGTGAGAAATTTGTCAAGTGAGGTTTGCCCCACCGACCATTTTTCACGCTGACAACCGCTGCAGCATCCCCATGGTCATGTGATTTACATTCGGATGCTTGACAACCGACTCACATTTATGACGGTCACAGGGTCCCGGGCTCAGGTGATCCCCTTTTTGTGACCTTCTGACCACAAAGTCAATGGGAAAGCCGGATTCACTTATCAACTGTGTTTAATAATAATAATAATAATAATAATAATAATAATAATAATAATAATAATAATAATAATAATAATAATAATAATAATAATAATAATAATAATAATAATAAAAGTTGGAAGGGACCTTGGAGGTCATCTAGTCCAACCCCCTGCTCAGGCAGGAAACCCTATACCATTTCAGACAAATGGCTGTCCAGTCTCTTCTTAAAANTCACCGCTTCTGGAGGCAGGTTGTTCCACTGGTTAATTGTTCTAACTGTCAGGAAGTTTCTCCTTAGTTCTGGGTTGCTTCTCTCCTTGATTAGTTTCCATCCGTTGCTTCTTGTCCTGCCTTCAGGCGCTTTGGAGAATAGCTTGACTCCCTCTTCTTTGGGGCAGCCCCTGAGATATTGGAACGCTGCTATCATGTCCCCCCTCGTCCTTCTCTTCGTTAAACTAGACATACCCAATTCCAGCAACCGTTCTTTACATGTTTTAGCTTCCAGTCCCCTGATCATCTTTGTTGCTCTTCTCTGTACTCTTTCTAGAGTCTCAACATCTTTTTTACAACTGCGGCAATTCGCTTAACAAATCCGACAAGAAAGGACATGAAATGGGGCAAAACTCACTTAAGACATTTCTCACTGAGCAACAGAAATTCCTGGCTTAATTGTGACCTTAAGCTGAGGATATGATAGGTACATGATATTTGTGTTCGAGGAACGATGCCTAGAAGTGTGTTAGGAACATTTCAGGTCAATTGATGTGAAATTTCAGCTGATCTGAATGGATTCCCTGGGAACCATCCAATTTTCTTCCTATTTGCCTCTGGTCCACTCACCCCCGAATTCTAGGCTGCAGGGATTTGATCTGAAATTAGAAGTTTGGTTTAGTTATTCTGGCAGTGAGACGTTAACAATCCTCCGCGGAGCCTTGTTTGAGTTTTTCTTAAATACCATCTAGCTGAGCGGAAACAGTTGGAACTTTGTCATAAACTTGGAAGGAACCGATGCTTAAGAGATATGGAAAAGATGACTAAAATGCAGATAGAATTTAAACCAGAACTGTTTTTGTTAGGAATATTAGGAGGTCAGTATGAGAAAGAGAGAATGAGTATTTAATATTGCATGTTTTGACAGCAGCGAGAATAGCATTTGCCCAATACTAGAAAAATAATAATAATTAATAATAATAATAATAATAATAATAATAATAATAATAATAATAATAATAATAATAATAATAATAATAATAATAATAATAATAATAATAATAAAAAATCTTTATTGATTAGCCCTTGGGCCATATCAAAGTGCAAAGTTCCAGCAACAAATTATTACTAAAGTTTGATAAAAGCAATTTAAAATAAAATTTGATAAAATACAGTTTAAAATGGAACTAGAGTAAAATATGACTTAAGATGAAATTGGAGTAAAATACAGTCTAAAATGAAATTAAAATAGAGTACAGTAATTTATAATATAGATAAAATATGATAAAATTATATCTTGGAGTCACCCTTGCAATCTACCCCAATCAGTCCCACATATGCAGATCTCAACCGAACCATTTTGTTTAAATACTGTGCTGCGTTAAATGTTATTTTCAAGTTCTGGCTGCACACAAGGTAAGTTGTTTTGATATGGGGATCCCAATGAGTCATTCGTTTGATATATAGACCGAGGTACCTGTCTCTCATCCTCTTGTACAGGCAACAATCAAATAAATACTGGAAAAATGAAAACTTACCAACTGAAGAGCTTTTAATTAAGAAAATTTTAGAATGTGCAGAAATGGATAGACTAACTTTAGAGATTAAAGAGAAAGAAGATTCAGTTTATTTTAAAACGTGGGATAAATTTTACCAATGGTTAGGAAAACGAACTGGTGAGAAATGAAGGTGATATGTTATTTTGAATATATATTAGCAAGAAGAATGCTATGTATTGTCCAACTGATATTGTTTATGATTACTGTTTATCATATTCACTACAGCTATTCACTATTGTATTAATTAGTGTAAACTGAGCATATGTACCCAGTCTGTTTGCTAAAGCGTGAAAATGTTATTGGGGGGCAACCCCAATGTTGTTCCCAATCCTGTCCCAACCCCAATCCCAATCCTAACCCCACCCTGAACCTTAATCCCTATCCTGGTCCTATCCCTTCCCTAACCCCATAAAACTCAATCAAAACCTTTATATAAAATCACAAAAAAAATGCCCTTTGGAGAGGTTACAAATCAAAGGGAAGCCAAAGAGATTGTCAATCCGTTGCTAGGAGAAAGGGACGAATTAGGAATGGGTGGTGGTGATGGCAGAAATATTCAACTCCTGTTTTGCAACGCTTCTTAGGGCGGGCAAGGCGAGGGCAAGAGAGGATTTAGCTACTTGAAACAAATGCAAGTCTCCAAGAAGGATCCCAGTGCAATACCACTTTACAATGCCTTGGTAAGGCCACACTTGGAATCCTGCATCCAGTTTTGTAAAAAAGATGTTGAGACTCTAGAAAGAGTACAGAGAAGAGCAACAAAGATGATTAGGGGACTGGAGGCTAAAACATATAAGGAAAGGCTGCTGGAATTGGGTATGTCTAGTTTAATGAAGAAAGGACGAGGGGGGACATGATAGCAGTGTTCCAATATCTCAGGGGCTGCCCCAAAGAAGAGGGAGTCAAGCTATTCTCCAAAGCGCCTGAAGGCAGGACAAGAAGTGACGGATGGAAACTAACCAAGGAGAGAAGCAACCTAGAACTAAGGAGAAACTTCCTGACAGTTAGAACAATTAACCAGTGGAACAACCTGCCTCCAGAAGCGGTGAATGCTCCAACACTGGAAGTCTTTAAGAAGAGAATGGACGGCCATTTGTCTGAAATGGTATAGGGTTTTCTGCCTGAGCAGGGGGTTGGACTAGATGACCTCCAAGGTCCCTTCCAACTTGATGATGATGATGATGATGATGATGATGATGATGATGATGATGATGATGATGATGGTGGTGGTGGTGGCCGAAATCTTTGGGAACCCCGGGACGCTGCAACTGCTGTAAATGTGACCCAGTTGCCAAGTGTCTGAATTTTGATCACGTGGCCATGAGGATGCTGCAACAGTCGTAAGTGTGAAAAAGATCACACATCACTGTTTTCCATGCTGTTATAACTTCAAACAGTCACTAAAAGAGCTGTTCTAAGTCGGACACTTTTCCTGTGTGTACTGGGATCCCGTCACACGCTTAAAAACGTGCTTTTTCGGAGGAAGCAACTCCAGGAGCATATTAGAACAGTGTCCTAATTCTTCCTGTGTATTGTAGCCCCAGGAGTGTACCAAGAAAATAACAACTTATTTACACTCCGATGGGCAGCTTCTTTGTTAAATCAAGTCCATTTTATCTGACGGACCTGCCCTCCAGTTTCATTGTTTTAAGTGAACATTCATTTTCGGCAGATTCACTTTGGCAGGAGAGAACAAGAGGGAACGTTCCCTCGCAGGCAGGTAACATGGACCTTTGGTGGCCTGCCTGACCTACATATTCTTTCTCCTCCTGCCAGAGAGAGGCTGAGAGGGACAACAAGGGGTCATCAAGCAGGTGCTGAGTCAGAATCCAGGTGGTTTTCAGAAAGGAGACAATGCAGAATGGAGGGGAGGGGATCTCCTGTTTTGGCCAGAGTTTGCTTCCAAAAAAGGCAGCAATTACCCAAGTCTCTGCTGGTTCTTTGTAATCTCTCTCTCTCTCTCTCTCTCTCTCTCTCTCTCTCTCTCTCTCTCTCTCTCTCTCTCTCTCTCTCTCTCTCTCTCTCTCTCCCTCCTTCCCTCCCTCTCCCTCTCTCTCTCCCTCTCCCAGTCTATCTACTTACCTATCTACCAACCTACCTACCTATCTACCTATAGTATCTGTCTGTGTGCCTGCCTGCCTGCCTGCCTGCCTGCCTGCCTGC
Source organism: Protobothrops mucrosquamatus (assembly GCF_001527695.2). NCBI lineage: Eukaryota > Metazoa > Chordata > Lepidosauria > Squamata > Viperidae > Protobothrops > Protobothrops mucrosquamatus. The sequence continues at coordinate 26,232 of NW_015390527.1, read as the reverse complement.
CTACCTACCTACCTACCTACCTACCTACCTACCTACCTACCTACCTATCTATCTATCTATCTATCTATCTATCTATCTATCTA
>NW_015390527.1:0-24839 GCF_001527695.2 Protobothrops mucrosquamatus | reverse complement strand
TCTCTCTCTCTCTCTCTCTCTCCCTCCCTCCCTCTCCCTCTCTCCCTCCCAGTCTATCTACTTACCTATCTACCAACCTACTTACCTATCTACCTATAGAATCTGTCTGTGTGCCTGCCTGCCTGCCTGCCTGCCTGCCTGCCTGCCTGCCTACCTACCTACCTACCTACCTACCTACCTACCTACCTACCTACCTACCTACCTACCTACCTATCTATCTATCTATCTATCTATCTATCTATCTATCTATCTATCTATCTATCTATCTATCCATCCATCCATCCATCCATCCATCTATCTATCTATCTACACATATACACACACACACACATATATACATATACATATACATATACATATACATATACATATACATATACATATACATATACATATGCATTTACATATATAAGACACACACACCATACACACACAAATGCACACATTTATACTAGCCCTGTAAGGAGGACTGGGCTGAGAGAGAGAATGATTGGCCCCAAGCCGGCTTTCATGCCTAAGCTGGGACTAGAACTCACCAACTTGGGGTTCTTGCATTAAGCAGGGGTAGGATTAAATGACCTCAATGGGCCTCTGACTCTGTGAGAAGAATGCTGAGCACCATGAGTGGTGCTTGGCCGAAGAACCTTGCTCAACCAGGGGTTGTAGGGATCAGCCTGTTTTCCAAGGACCAGAAATTCAAAACAAACAATGACAGATGAATGGGCCCAGCGAGAAACTGCCTGTGATCATTAAAGGATCTGCCAGCCATTCATCCTGTTGCTCACTTAACAAGCTCTGGAATGCAAATTTGCCATTTGCTCATCTCGACTAATTACACTTATCCAATTATTGGAGACAAAGTAGAAAAAAAAAACCACAGAGAAGCTTTATATAGATAGATATAAAAAGGCTAAAACTCGGCTTTCTAGCCACCATGGGGGAAGCGAGAATGCCAGAGGCCTTGCTCTTGGTTCAGAGATAGCCCAGAAAAGGAACCAAGAAATAAAGGTATGAAAGGATATTAAACTTGAACATCAATGGAAAAGAATATTTGCACCTCAGGATTAAGCTGTGGGGTCCTTTGTGGTTTCTGAGTTTGATGGTTTTCTAGCAGACGTTTCATAACTCAACTGGGTAACATCATCAGTGCTAGAAGGGAGTGGAGTTTGGGAGGAGGAGGAGGAGGAGGAGGAGAACAATAGGGTCCTTGATGCTCTCTGATCTTAGTTGTTTTTTTGCAGATATTTCATGACCCATCATCCTTCTCTTCAATTGTTTCATCATATATTTTTTTTTTTTTACCATGGATGCTATAATTTTGTCTATCTTGTATAAACTACAAAGGATTTGCTTCAATTGTGGTAAGTGTGACAAAGTGTGATAAATCAACAAAACAGTTGAATCATGTAGTTCAGTGTTTCTCAACCTTGGCAACTTGAAGATTGGGGGGGGGGACTTCAACACCCAGAATTCCACGCTGTCCATTCTGGCATTCTGGGGACTTCTGGGAGTTGAAGTCTCCCTCATCTTAAAGTTGCCCAGGTTGAGAAACCCTGATGTAGTTGACATTTTAAATTCGGTTTGAGATGCAAGTCTCCGTGTAGAGAGCTACTGTATTTGCTCAGAACAGCGAGGGGTAAATATTTAAAAACTTAAAGTTAACTTTTGAATGTGTGACTGGAAACTTCCCTGCCCACAGGGCCTGTTGTTTTGAAGGAAATGTTAGCAGAGCCCACAAGAAAGCGCTTCATTCATACTCCTTGGGGCAGATTTGGCCTGAGGTGGCAGAATGAACACACACAGACACACAAACACACATAAACACAACAGGGTTTCAGACAAGAGCAGCAGGTCTCTGCCCTAGGCCGAAACATACTTGATTCCCCAAAGCCTGGAGACTGACTCTAGCAGGAAAACATTTGTAAGGAGGTGGCAGTTAAAATGTACAAAACCATCACAAGCCCTGTTTCTTTGTAAGAAAGCAGATTTCAGAACAGAACAGAGGTGGAAGGGACCCTGGAGGTCTTCTAGTCCAACCCCCTGCTCAACCAGGAGACCCTATACCATTTGAGACAAGTGGCTGTTTAATCTCGTCTTGAAAACCTCCAGCGATGGAGCACCCACAACTTCTGAAGGCAAACCATCCCACTGATTAATTAACAGAATAACAAAGTTGGAGGGGACCTTGGAGGTCTTCTAGTCCAACCCCCTGCTGAAGCAGGAAGCCCTCAACCAGTCCGTACAAATGGCTATCCAGTCTCTTCTTAAAAATCTCCAGTGTTGGAGCACCCACAACTTCTGAAGGGAAGCTGTTCCACTGGTTAATTGTCCTCACTGCTAGGAAGTTTCTCCTTGATTCCAGGTTGCTTCTCTCCTTGATTAGCTTCCATCATTTCTTGTCCTGCCTTCTGGTGCTTTGGATAATACGTTGATCTCTTCTTTGTGGCAGCCCCTCAAATACTGGAATAGTGCTATCGTGTCACCTCTAGGCCTTCTTTTCTCTAGACAGCTGCTGGATTCCCTTCTACCAGCAGCTCCTGCTTTACAGGAGGAGAACCACTGAAGGACAGGCAGAAGACACCCTCTCCTTAATGATGACTCCTTCCCAGAGAGTCTTCTGCAATGCCCCAGAGGCTCCAGTGGCACCATTCCTCACCGAAAAATCACCAAACCTGCTAACGTCATCAGTGCTACAAGGGAGTGGGGTTTATTCTTTTGGTCTTATAATACATCATCTCCAGGAGCCAAGACCCAGATAAGCAGGGATTGACTCCAGATAAACAATCAAGCAGAAAACAATATCCTTATCAAGGAACCACCAAGAAGAAATCCACAATCCCATGAATATTGGCAGCGCAAACTGCAAGTATATAAACAGAGAACAAATCCCACTCCTTTCTAGCACTGATGATGTTACCTAGTTGGGTAATGAAACATCTGCAAGAAAACCACCAAGCTCAGAGAGCACCACGGACCCCACAGTTGTTGTCTTCCTCCTCCTCCTCCTCCTCCTCCTCCTCCACCACCACCACCACTCCACAAAGTCCTCTTCCTTCTAGCACCAATGATGTTGCCTAGTTGGGTCATGAAATGTTTGCAAGAAAACAACCAAGCTCAGAGATGACCAAGGACCCCACATTAAACAGACTTGGGGGAAAAACTCCCTCATGTGAACTTGACTAGAGAACCCGGTCTGTGCTGAGAAACAACTCTAGACTCTGAATCAAAGGCTGGGAAATGACCAAAGAGACAAGCAACCTGGAATTAAGGAGAAACTTCCTAACAGTGAGGACAATTAACCAATGGAACAGCTTACCCCCAGAAATCATGGGTGCTCCATCACTGGAGATTTTTAAGAGGAGACACTAGACAGTTACCTATCTGAAATGGTATAGGTTCTCCTGTTTGCGCAGGGGTCTGGACTAGAAGACTTCCAAGGTCCTATTCTATTCTATTCTATTCTATTCTATTCTATTCTATTCTATTCTATTCAGAAATGACCAGGAACCCACCATCATGCATTGCCCTGATGGACAGGTCAACCTGACACTTCAGGTCAAGCTTCCTTGGTTTGGTTCACCCCTGCAGTTTCCAAATAACCCAGTTTGCAATCAGAGGTAGTCTTAGGGCTATTCATTCTTGCTCATTATATTTATAGCTTTTTGATTGCGGTGTGATGATGTTGTGAGTCAGAGGAGAACTAACTGGGGTTATATGAGCAATATAAATCTCTGCAAGAAGAACTGTGGCAAATTGCTCAGAGAGCTGTGGGCAAAATAAGAGTTAAGAATCGCATTGTTGCAATGATTGCATTCGGGCATTAATCCAGCTAATCACTCTGAAGGATGCTCGTTGACCCCTTTGACAGGTGAAGTTAGAATTATCCTGATCTACTCCAAGGAAGACATTTCAGGATAATGCACAATTAAGCTGTGGCTCTTCTTCGGAAGCGGGCAGATTAGATTGCTAACAACGCTCTTCCTTGACTGCAGCCCAGATGGACTGGCACAAGGAGCCAGAATCAACTCAATGCCCTGAAGGTTTCTTGTTTCTGTTCATAGAATCAAAGAACCCTAGGGCTGGAAGGGACCTTGGAGGTCTTCTAGTCCAACCCCCTGCCCAGGCAGGAGACTCTATACCAGTGGTGGCGAACTTATGGCACGCGTGCCAGAGGCGGCACTCGGAGCCCTCTCTTTGGGGACACGTGCCGTTGCCCCAGCCCCGCCTTCCCCCGCAGCCCTCTCCTCACCAGCAGCCCCCCTGGAGGAGAGTCGCTCCCGGGCATGGCCTGCACGGAGCAGCACAGCCAAGTACATAGCCGGGCAACAGGGACAAGACTCCACCCTCGCACCCCATAGCGTGCAGATGATGCTGAGGGGTGTGGGCGGAGGGCGTGGCTGCCATGGCGCTACAGGGCTGCCTGGGCAATCTGCAGCGGGCCACAGACGCGGTGAGTGGCCCTACGGGTGGGTGGGGCAGGGGGCAGGCAGGGACGGAGCAGGCAGGGAGGGAGGCAGAGCAGGGGGGGGCGGTTTTGGGGCACTCGGTCTCTAAAAGGTTCGCCATCACTGCTATACCATCCATTAATTTTCTGAATTGTCAAAAAAAAAATTCTTTACTTCTAGATTGGATCTCTCTTTAACAAACATCCACCTATTACTTCTTGTCCTGCCCTCAGAAGCTTTGGAGAATAAGTCAACTCTGTCTTCTCTGTGACAGCCCATCAAATACTGGAAGGCAATTATCATGTCCCCCCAGTCCTTCTCTTTGATAGGCAGAGGTCAATCGATCAATCAGAGTAGAGCTGGAAGGGACCTTGGAGGTCTTCTAGTCCAACCCCCCCGCTCAAGTGGGAGGCCTTATACTATTTCAGATAGATGGCTGTCCAGTCTTTTTAAAAAAAAACCTCCAGAGATGAATCAACGCACAATATCTGAAGGCAAAGCTGTTCCACTAGTTAACTGTCCTCGCTGTTAAGAAGATATACAGGTAGTCCTTGATTTATGACCACAATTTCTGTTGCTAAGCGAGATAGCGGTTAAGTGAATTTTGCCCCATTTTACGACCTTTCTTTGCCACAGACGTTAAGTGAATCACTGCAGTTGTTAAGTTAGCAATATGGTCGTTAAGTGGATCTGGCTCCCCCGTTGTCTTTGCTTGTCAGAAGGTCGCGAAAGGGGATCACATGACCCGGGGACAGCCGTCGTAAATGTGAGTCAGTTGCCAAGCGTCCCAATGTGGATCACGTGAACACAGGGATGCTCCAACGGTCGCAAGTGTGAAAAACAGTCATACGTCCCTTTTCAGTGCCATTGTAATTTCAAACGGTCACTAAAGGAACGGTTGTAAATTGAGGGCGACCTGCACCCACATTGACCAGGGTTGCTATCAAAGCAGACACGAAAACAAGAAGGGAAGAGCTTCAACGCTCATCCTCTGCTCTTTGCTTGCAAGTTGGGTCTTCGGATGTTCAGGGCAACAGATGGCAACCCAAAACTGGGCATAAACATTTTTGCCCAGCAGGTTACTGGACCAGCCCTGTGGAGAATGTCAGCTGCTGAGTTGGCCGGATCAAGATTTTTGTCCCCCTGGTGTTAATATTTCCATCAGCCTCACTTTTCCATAATTTACCATTCAATTATAACTGAATTACAGTTTCAATTTCTTGATGCCTTTTTTAACCTGTAGCTAGGTATTTTCCCCAGCCGTCCCAAAGCTAGGAATATTCATTCCATCCGGGTGGCCTTCCCTGATTTTTTTTTTCACAGCAAAAATCTCTTTTACGATAGGCGAGCGGAATAAATGAATCCATCTGTCCCTCACGGCTGGAAGCCTCTTCTAGCTGCTCTTTGGCGATCTCAAATTTGACACTCTCGTTTTTACACATACACCCCGTTCCCTGTCCGATGTAATTTTGTGCCATGGCCTTGAATGACCTTCCAGAGCGGTCACAGAATGCAAGTACAGATGGTCCTCGTCGGTAGGCAAGGAGGACTAACAATGCCAAAACGCAAGGGGTCTTCAGCTGCAACTGGACCATATCATATGGACAAGGATGGAAGTAGCTCCCGTGGGGCCCGAAAGACCGAGTCCATAAGTGAAGGTTCAGTTTTATTGCTAAAAGCCTATGCACAGGAATCTTCTCAACAAGTTCACGTGAAGTACTAATACCGCTTTACAATGCCTTGGTAAGGCCACACTTGGAATATTGCATCCAGTTTTGGTCACCATGATATAAAAAAAGACGTTGAGACTCTTAGAAAGAGTACAGAGAAGAGCAACAAAGATGATTAGGGGACTGGAGGCTAAAACATATAAGGAACGGTTGCTGGAATTGGGTATGTCTAATTTAATGAAGAGATGGACGTGGGGGGACATGATAGCAGTGTTCCAATATCTCAGGGGCTGCCACAAAGAAGAGGGAGTCAAGCTATTCTCCAAAGTGCCTGAAGGCAGGACAATCAAGGAGAGAAGCAACCTAGAACTAAGGAGAAACTTCCTGACAATGAGAACAATTAACCAGTGGAACAACCTGCCTCCAGAAGCGGTGAATGCGCCAACACTGGAAGTTTTTAAGAAGAGACTGGACAGCCATTTGCCTGAAATGGTATAGGGTTTCCCGCTTGAACAGGGGGTTGGAGTAGATGACCTTCAAGGTCCCTTACATCATCATCATCATCATCATCATCATCATCATCATCATCATCATCATCATCATCATCATCATCATCATTATTATTATTATTATTATTATTATTATTATTATTATTATTATTATTATCTAATGGTCAGCAACTGCTAAGTGTTAGATAAAGGTCAATGGCACTCAAGGTGGGGGATTGGACTTTACTTGTGACTATGAAGGGATTCTAGGCTGATTCCTCTTTTTACTCCATCTCCAGCTTTTGCAATCTCTTCTGTGGATGGATAGATATAGTGGGTAAGTGGATGGATGGATGGATGGATGGATGGAGTGAGTCCAGGAGGACCTCCAGGACATGGGTCTGTTCTTTCCAAGGCAGTGCAGCACCATCCAGACACAAAGCAGAACACATTGAGGAACCTCAATGTATATAAACAGAGTTCAGGCGATGAGCAAGGGCCACCTCCCACCTGATCCTAGAGCACTGAGAGTGGAGAGAAGGAGGGAACAACGCAGGCAGGCTCAACTACTTGGGAGGAGAGCATCCCGCCCCACTCCACAAGGCACACCTGGGGATTGAGATTTAAGGAGACGCTGTGGGATGGGGCATTTGTCAGGAACAAACGCTGATTCATTGGAGTGTTGTGCATTGTTGCTCCTGTTCTGTGCCTTCTGTTTGGAAACCTGGAAACCTTGACTATCGGACTGTATTTCGGATTCTCTCTTTTGGAAACTGCACAGGCAAGCTCGGATTCAAATGGACTCGTTAAGTTTATGTTTTCTTCCTTGTTCTCTCTATGGCCTCGAGTGCTTTCTTATGCTAATCAGCCTGTATTTGAACCTACTTTCAACCAGAGTCGGCTGAAGGGATGTGTGTGTGTAATCTTTTGTTGGAGGCTTGCCAGCAAAGGTGGGAGCATTTGGGGAAAATTGGGAGCAATAAAAGAACTGTTTGAATTGCCAGCGGACTGCATTGCCTCTGTGCCAGTGGTGGCGAACCTATGGCACGCGTGCCAGAGGCGGCACTCAGAGCCCCAGCCCTGCCTCCAATGGCCCCCTCCTCACTAGCAGCTCCCCCGGAGGAGAGTCGCCTCTGTTGTGGCCCGTGCGGAGAAGCGCAGCCAAGGACATGGCAGCTGGGCAGCAGGTACAAGATTCCACCCCCGCACCCCGCAGTATCATCTGCTGCGTGACTGCCATGGTGCTGCAGGGCTGCCTGGGCGATGTGCCGCGGCAGGCCGTGGAGGCGATAAGTGGCCCTACAGGGGGAAGGGCGGGGCAGAGTGGGTGAGGCAGGAAGTGGGGTGGAGTAGGCAGGGCAGGGGGCAGAGCAGAATGGGCAGGGCCAGGAGCGGAGTGGTTTTGGGCACTCGGTGTCTAAAAAGTTCGCCATTACTGCTCTGTGCTGTGCCCTGGGTCATCACAGATCCAATCCGCACAACCTTCAGGCATCAGGGCAAGATTTTGACAGCATCTCCAGCCTGGGATCATGATGTACCGCTGAGTATGATCACATTCTTTTCTACCATCCATCCCTTCCTTTGGGTATACCTCCAAGTCCAAAACTGATGGGTAACAATTTACAGGACTCCAGATCCTACAGCCAGTTAAAATGTCATTGGTAAAACCAAAACGACAGACAGGACAGAACAAGAGGGGAATTAATAATGGAAAGACGAATAAACAGTTCTTGCCAAACGCACGACAAAAACGGAATGCCACCGTTAGTTGAAATGAAAAAAATAAAATATCTCTGAAGGAAAGTTCTTAAGTACAAACCGGGTGCCGTTACACTTTACCGTTTGGTAGATGTGAAGTGCTACTAAAACTCTGCCTCAGCAAAAGGCCACAACGCGTGGGAAGGCACAGCCATTCATTTGAGAAAACGGATGCCCCCTAGAGAAGACTCTGTCATGCATAATTGCATGTTTCCTCCCAGTCATTAAAGGATCATGCAGACAACATCCGTGCACCAGCCTTTGTGCAAGATCACAAAAAATCACCAGGAGGGCTTCCTTTGCAGAAAAACCCCAATTTCTAGAGCAAACACAGAATAACAGAATCACAGAGGAACAGAGTTGGAAGGGACCTTGGAGGTCTTCTAGTTCAACCTCCAGTGTTGGAGCACCCACAACTTCTGGAGGCAGACCGTTCTGCTGATTAACAGAATAACAAGAGTTGGAAGGAACCTCAGATGTCTTCTAGTTCAGGGCTTTTCAACCAGTGGTACGGATACCACCTGTGGTACATTGGCACATGGCAGGTGGTACGCGGCCATCCTAGAAAAGTAGCGGGGGGGGAATGAGCTGAACCGGTGGCAGCACCGCATAAGCCTGAGTGAGAGACGGCTGGAGCTGCAGGGCTGTCAGGGCTCAGCGGAAGCGCCAAGATCAGGACCAGGTTCCAGCTGGAGCTCGGCGCTGATCCTGGTGCTTCTGCTGAGCCCTGAAGAAGCACCAATCAGCTGGAAAGCAGCACTGATCCTGGTGCTTCTGCTGAGCCCAGAACAAGCGCCAATCAGCTGGAATGTTGCAGCATCTCCAGAACCTATTCTCCAAAGCACCAGAAGGCAGGACAAGAAGCAACAGATGGAAATTAATCAAGGAGAGAAGCAACCTAGAACTAACGAGAAACTTCCTGACAGTGAGAACAATTAACCAGTGGAACAACCTGCCTCCAGAAGCTGTGAATGCTCCGACACTGGAAGTTTTCAAAAACAGACTGGACACCATTTGTCCAGAATGATATAGGGCAGTGATGGCAAACCTTTTAGAGACCGAGTGCCCAAAAACTGGCCCCGCCCCTGCTCCACCCCCTTTTTCATAGAACGCCACTTCTGGGATTATTTGGGGCATTTACCAGGCCAACTTGGAGAGAAATTGGAAGGGTTGAGACTTGATTGTCTGGATGACTCGGAATAACGCACAGCCGCACATCAACACCCTTGGCATAACAACCTTCCTTTATTGCTTTCAAATGTGGTTTTGCAACATCGCTGAGCGCTGTGCATCTCCAGAAATGCAAAGCAGAACCGCGCTGAGCTAGAAAAGCACGGGTTTCCAGCTTGTTGTTTCCAGACCCCAAGGCCGCGCTTATGTTAAAATGCATTATTTATTGCAAACTGCTTTTCAGTCACTGGCAGGCAAAATATAAGGTCAATAACAGTCCAAGGATACGAATCAGGCTTGGCGGTTTGTTTTGCATGCCGGCGCTTTGAGGAACAGGTAGTCCTTGACCTACGACCACAATTGGGCCCAATATTTCCGTTGCTAAGCGAGACAGTTGTTAAGTGTGTTTTGCCCCATGTTTACACCCTTTCTTGCCGTAGTTCTTGAACTGAATACTTTATTTGGTCAAATGTCATTAGACACACAAGGAATTTGTCTCTGGTACAGAAGCTCTTAAGGGATTCCCTGCGGTTGTTAAGTGAGTAACGTGGTTGTTAAGTGAATCTAGCTTCCCTATTTGTCAGAACCCATATATTACTGGGGGGGGATCTATTCTATTTCTTTCTATTTCCTTTTTATTCATTACTACGGGTTCTGCCATTCTGCTGAAGGGGAAAGGGGAAGACGCCGCGTGCTCTTTCTTTCTTTCTTTCTTTCTTTCTTTCTTTCTTTCTTTCTTTCTTTCTTTCTTTCTTTCTTTCTCTACAATGTATCCTTTCTGCTATTCCTGCATACTTACTCTTTGAATTGTCTCTCCCTTGATGTTACGTTGCTGTGTGAAAGGAATGTGCCTCCGGCCATCTGGCTTATCTCTCATTTTTTGGGAGGGAAGGTGTGAAGACCCAGCAACATAGATGCGAGCCTGGGAAAGGCCTGTGTGTTATCAGCTCCTTTCCCACAGCGAACTTAACACCTGAGGATTGGCCCATTCAAACTGACCGGATGAACTGTTGGGGTGGGGTTATGCTTGGGACTCTTTTAACCTATCAATCTGAGCAGGAAACCCTCAGATCCTGCCTATCATGCCTGCTATCAGCTTCTCCTAATAAAAGTTCCTTTTGGAAGAAACTTGTGGGAAGTCAGCCCCCCAGAGAAGGAAATATTAAAAGGGCAGAAAAATATATTTCCTCAAAGGATCTTAAAGAGGCAGAAAAGCATGCCCAGTTTTTCTTAATAGCCCCAGGTCTCCCTCCCCCGAGCAGAAACCAGCTCTGTAGAAATGCAGATGTAAACCATTCAGGAAGGTTGAAGCTAGATGTTTAAGAAGACAAAGACACCTAAAAGCTACATACCCCACCCAAACTCTAAGACAGGACATAATAGGATTAACTCACAGATGCCAAAGAGCACATTCAGACTCAGGTCAGAATACATGACACAGGAAATATAAAGCCTCAAACACAAACAGGAAACAACTCCAAACAAGAAGTTTTCTTCCATTTTAAAATTTTGAACAGTCACTGGGTGAACTTTTTAAAGTCAGGGATACCTATAATCGTATTTTATTTATTTATTTTTTCCTTTCCATAAAAAACAACAACAACATTGCAATGCTCATTTCTCCAATTGGGATGTCAGCTATCTGGGGGATTGTGTCTTTAATAGGAAGTTTTCTTCCATCTTTGGCTTCTATTTGCTGCTTACTGGTGATGATTTTTTTTTGAGCAGTTTATGTTTCTTATACGGAAGTTTATCTATTGATTTTCTTTTAATTTGCAAATTCAGAATCTCAAAAAAAGCAAAGAGAGGCATCCCGGTACAGTACTGTATCCGGAAGGTAAAAATATAGACAATCACTAAAAGGCAGGAGTGTGAGTTTTCAGAATTCTCTCTGCTGACATTTAATGGTTATACCAGAATTTTATGGCCAGCTTCCTTGTGTTTCAAATCCTCAAGTTGGCGGGTCCAAAAGAAGAGCAACAACTTCAATTTAATAAGTTTGTGGAATGCATTTTAATAACCGAAGAAAGAACTTTAATTCAAAATTAAATTTATTCCTATACTGTCTCTGACCCTCATTTTGATCATTAACATGACCCACGATAACCAAACTAAAAAACTAGGTTGCAAAGATCGCTGATCCACTTCCTCCTCTTGTAATTAATTAACTCATTAACTTGCCCAAATAATACCAGGCAGGGAAAATGCAGAGCTACACCGAGGGGGCGACCAAACCCAGCACATTGGTATACATCAAAGGGAAAAGATCTACACGCTTACAAAGTAAGATAAGAGCATTTGCACCAAAGCTGCACGTTCCTGAGATGAAACTTTACAGAGGACACATTCACACGTGCTCCCACACCTCACAAAAGGACCACTGAAGCCTATAAATACCAACAGCCTCTCCATCCCGAATTGTAGCTATCTTCCAGGGTTGTCTTTAGATTCTCAAATTAACATTTTCCTGTTCAAACAGTGTGTCGTTCTGATTCATTCTTGCACAACTCTGGCTGAGATTGGGACCTCCAATTCTTCTAATAAGCTCAACATGCAAATATGGTAGCACCTTGGCACTCATCATTAATTAGTTCCGGGAGACGTGATGGGTAGCAAAAATGACCGAGTACCAAACCAAATTTTCCCCTAAAGCATAATGTAAATAAATTGATTGTGATCCCGAACCAAAGACCATGTCCATTTTTAAAGCAATATGTAAAAATATACGGTTGTTCATCATTACTTTACATGAGATATAACAGAATAACAGAATAACATAGCTGGAAGGGACCTTGGAGGTCTTCTAGTCCAACCTCCTGCTCAAGCAGGAAACCTTTATACCATTTCAGACAAGTGATTGTTCAATCTTTTCTTTAAAACCTCTAGTGTTGGAGCACCCACAACTTCTGAAGGCAAGTCGTTCCACCGATTAATTGTTCTCACTGTTAGGAAGTTTCTCTTTAATTCCAGGTTGCTTCTCTCTTTGATTAGTTTCCATCCGTTGCTTCTTGTCCCGCCTTCAGGTGCTTTGGAGAAAAGATTGACCCCCTCTTCTTTGTGACAGCCCCTTAGATATTAGAAGATGGCCATCATGTCACTCCTTGTTCTTGTCTTCATTAAACTAGGCAGACCCAATTCCTGCAACCATTCTTCGTATGTTTTATCATCCAGTTCCCTAATCATCATTAATAAATGCTTAGATTAATTAAAGTAAAAGCTTCATTCTACCCGTACTAATGAGAAAAAAAAGCGCAAGAATACACAAAATGATCACCAAAGCTAAGATTAAAAACGCAAAAGGATGTGCACAGGGCAAGAGCTAACATGTGACTAATGCATCACTCTGTGTTTTGGCTGGAAAGGCTAGCAAGTCACAAGACAACCCTGGACACCAAGAAGTTCTAGCTTGCGTGACGAGTACTAAACCAATGATAAATACCGGGACAGAATTTTCTCATCAAAATGTGTTGAGTATCAAATTCAATGGGTTTCAAAGCAGTACCACTGTAAGCAGCTGTGCAGACCAGCATCAAAAGTGCACTGTGGCCCTTTTTACACTGTCCACCAATGGCCAACCTCAGCAAGAGCAATCAGGAAACTTTCCCAGGTTTAGAATACCTGGGCAGGTGTGGTCCACTAGAAAGAGTACAGAGAAGAGTAACAAAGATGATCAGGGGACTGGAGGCTAAAACATATAAGGAATGGTTGCTGGAATTGGGTATGTCTAGTTTAATGAAGAGAAGGACGAGGGGGGACATGATAGCAGCCTTCCAGTATCTCAGGGGCTGCCCCAAAGAAGAGGGAGTCAAGCTATTTTCCAAAGCACCTGAAGGCAGGACAAGAAGTAACGGATGAAAACTAACCAAGGAGAAAAATATATTAAAAAGTATTTTTTTAAGTTTGATGTTAAGCTACCACTCTGGGTGATACCATCACATATTTTTCAAACTATAACCAGAGGAGTGGCGATGGAGGAGACTTACATATAAAGATTTGTTATACCAGAGTGGTGGTGGTAACTGGTGCCTAAAATCAATAGAAGTTTTGAAGCAAAATAATCCAAATTTTTCTTGGCTTTTGTATGGACAAATTCAAGATAGATGGCGAATTGATAAGAAGACCTTTTTTGCTATGGAAGATGGGAATTTTTTGAAGCAAGTAAGAGATGGTGCCAAAGGACATATTAAAAGGATATATAATGTTTTATTAGAATTGGACTCAGAAACTGAATTAGTTAAAGATTGTATGATTAAATGGGCTCAAAATATAGGAGAAACAATACCTATGGACACTTGGGAGTTGATCTGGGTGAGAAATGTGAAGTTTACACAAGCTCAAAATTTNTTGATCATTAACATGACCCACGATAACCAAACTAAAAAACTAGGTTGCAAAGATCGCTGATCCACTTCCTCCTCTTGTAATTAATTAACTCATTAACTTGCCCAAATAATACCAGGCAGGGAAAATGCAGAGCTACACCGAGGGGGCGACCAAACCCAGCACATTGGTATACATCAAAGGGAAAAGATCTACACGCTTAGCAAAGTAAGATAAGAGCATTTGCACCAAAGCTGCACGTTCCTGAGATGAAACTTTACAGAGGGCACATTCACACGTGCACCCACACCTCACAAAAGGACCACTGAAGCCTATAAATACCGACAGCCTGTCCATCCCGAATTGTAGCTATCTTCCAGGGTTGTCTTTAGATTCTCAAATTAACATTTTCCTGTTCAAACAGTGTGTCATTCTGATTCATTCTTGCACAACTCTGGCTGAGATTGGGACCTCTAATTCTTCTAATAAGCTCAAAATGCAAATATGGTAGCACCTTGCTACTCAACATTAATTAGTTCCAGGAGACGTGATGGGTAGCAAAAATGACCGAGTACCAAACCAAATTTCCCCCTAAAGCATAATGTAAATAAATTGACTGTGATCCCGAACCAAAGACCATGTCCATTTTTAAAGCAATATGTAAAAATATACGGTTGTTCACCATTACTTTACATGAGATATAACAGAATAACATAGCTGGAAGGGACCTTGGAGGTCTTCTACTCCAACCTCCTGCTCAAGCAGGAAACCTTTATACCATTTCAGACAAGTGATTGTTCAATCTTTTCTTTAAAACCTCTAGTGTTGGAGCACCCACAACTTCTGAAGGCAAGTCGTTCCACCAATTAATTGTTCTCACTGTTAGGAAGTTTCTCTTTAATTCCAGGTTGCTTCTCTCTTTGATTAGTTTCCATCCGTTGCTTCTTGTCCCGCCTTCAGGTGCTTTGGAGAAAAGATTGACCCCCTCTTCTTTGTGACAGCCCCTTAGATATTAGAAGATGGCCATCATGTCACTCCTTGTTCTTGTCTTCATTAAACTAGGCAGACCCAATTCCTGCAACCATTCTTCGTATGTTTTATCATCCAGTTCCCTAATCATCATTAATAAATGCTTAGATAAATTAAAGTAAAAGCTTCATTCTACCCGTACTAATGAGAAAAAAAAGCGCAAGAATACACAAAATGATCACAGAAGCTAAGATTAAAAATGCAAAAGGATGTGCACAGGGCAAGAGCTAACATGTGACTAATGCATCACTCTGTGTTTTGGCTGGAAAGGCTAGCAAGTCACAAGACAACCCTGGACACCAAGAAGTTCTAGCTTGCGTGATGAGTACTAAACCAATGATAAATACCGGGACACAATTTTCTCATCAAAATGTGTTGAGTATCAAATTCAATGGGTTTCAAAGCAGTACCACTGTAAGCAGCTGTGCAGACCAGCATCAAAACTGCACTGTGGCCCTTTTTACACTGTCCACCAATGGCCAACCTCAGCAAGAGCAATCAGGAAACTTTCCCAGGTTTAGAATACCTGGGCAGGTGTGGTCCACTAGAAAGAGTACAGAGAAGAGCAACAAAGATGATTAGGGGACTGGAGGCTAAAACATATAAGGAATGGTTGCTGGAATTGAGTATGTCTAGTTTAATGAAGAGAAGGACGAGGGGGGACATGATAGCAGTGTTCCAGTATCTCAGGGGCTGCCCCAAAGAAGAGGGAGTCAAGCTATTTTCCAAAGCACCTGAAGAAGGCAGGACAAGAAGCAACGGATGGAAACTAACCAAAGAGAGAAGCAACCTAGAACTAAGGAGAAACTTCCTGACAGTTAGAATAATTAACCAGTGGAACAACCTGCCTCCAGAAGCGGTGAATGCTCCAACACTGGAAGTTTTTAAGAAGAGACTGGACATCCATTTGTCCGAAATGGTATAGGGTTTCCTGCCTGAGCAGGGGGTTGGACTAGATGACCTCCAAGGTCCCTTCCAACTTTATTATTATTATTAATTCTAGCTTGCGTGACGAGTACTAAACCAATGATAAATACCGGGACAGAATTTTCTCCTCAAAATGTGTTGAGTATCAAATTCAATGGGTTTCAAAGCAGTACCACTCTAAGCAGCCGTGCAGACCAGCATCAAAAGTGCACTGTGCCCCTTTTTAACACCGTCCACCAATGGCCAACCTCAGCAAGGGCAATCAGGAAAGTTTCCCAGGTCTTAGAATACCTGGGCAGATGTGGTCCACTTTACCAAGTCACTTACCTTTGGCATCTTACGGAGGTTGGGAGAGAGTTTCAGGCAGGTGACGTGGCCCCGGTCATCCCCGACGATGATGATGGGGTAGATGGCGTTGAACTGGACATGGGTGATTTTGTTTCGCTTCTTGGCTACCACTGGCTGGTGACAAATAGCTTCGTATTTGTTGACACTTAAGTCAAAGATGTAGGTCTGATGAGAAAAAAAAAACAAGGCAGAGAGTAAGAGAGGGGTAAAGTCACTGGAGAGATGAGGGAGAAGAGACTCAGCTCATTCCTTGAGTAAAGCACAACGCATCTCCATTGAAGAGACCCCAGCAGATGCTCCATTAATTATTTCAATCAATTAGAATAGAGCTGGAAGGGACCTTGGAGGTCCTCCATTCCAACCCCCTGCTCAGTCAGGAGACCCTATGCCTTTTCAGACAGGTGGTTGTCCAGTCTTTTCTTAAAAACCTCCAGTGATGGAGCACCCACAACTTCTGAAGGCAAGCCATTCCACTGTTTAATTGTCCTCACTGTTAGGAAATTTCTCTTTAATTCCAGGTTGCTTCTCTCCTTGATTAGTTTCTTGTCCTGCTTTCTGGTGCCTTCTCTTCTTTGTGGCAGCCCCTCAAATACTGGAATACTGCCATCATGTCACCCCTAGTCCTTCTTTTCATTAAAACTACCCATACCCAGTTCCTGCAACCGTTCTTCGTAGGTTTTAGTCTCCAGGCTCCTAATTATCTTTGTTGCTCTTCCCTGCGCTTTTTCCAAAGTTCCTTTGAAACTTCTCCAAAGTCAGTATGAAAGAAGGACCTGCTTCCATTCCTGTTACGAGGAGGAGGAGAAGGAGGAGGAGGACGACTGTGGGGTCCTTGGTGCTCTCTGAGCTTGGTTATTAAGCCCAGTCATAGAATACCACTCAATCAAAATAAAAGCAGATACTCCTAGAGCAGGGGTAGTCAACCTTGGCTCTTTTATGACTCGTGGACTTCAATTCCCAGAATTCCTGAGCCAGCTTAGCTGGCTCAGGAATTCTGGGAGTTGAAGTCCACGAGTCATAAAAGAGCCAAGGTTGACTACCCCTGTCCTAGAGATTGGGCAGAAGGACCCCAAAAGATCTTTCAGGGAAAGCTCCTAGCTCATTTCTTATCCAAGCTTACCGTTACTGGCTGGGACAGATGTTCAGGAACACCTGGCGGGCCATGACTATTCTTACCTAGCTCTGGCCAAAACAAGGGGGAGAGGGGGTCTCTCAACCAGTGCTAGCCCACTCCCTTTGGGGCCACTTCATTTCACAAAAGCCTGCTTTCCCTCTTCGCCAGGGGCGTCTCTGCATCCCCAGCACAGCAGAATCCTCTTTGCTTCTGGCCCTTCCTTTATTTGTTCCCAAACAAGGATGTGATGCTGTTGCAGTTGGATCAAGACTGGAATAAATATCAGATGAAGAGAAAAGGAGAGGAGAGGAGAGGCTTAATTAATTCTAGGGGGGGGCAGAGAAGCTTGAAAGCACACACACACAACGGCTGGGTGCTGCGATTGTGAGCCTTGATGATACAATCAAAAGGGGCTGTTAAAGTAATTTATAGGGGGGTAGCAAAGGGGAGGAAGAAGCTTGTAATGCTAATAGGTTTCTCAGTGCAGGAAGGGGGGGGGAGGAATCTGCTAAGGCAGTGTTTCTCAACTGGGTGACTTTAAGATGTGTGGACTTCAATTCCCAGAATTCCCCAGCCAGCTTTTTCCAAAGTTTGTTTGAAAGTTCTCGAAAGTCAGTATGAAAGAAGGCCCTGCTTCCAATCCTGTTACAAGGAGGAGGAGGAGGAGGAGGAGGCTGGGGAATTCTGGGAGTTGAAGTCCACAGATCTTAAAGTCGCCAAGGTTAAGAAACACTGTGCTAAAGGATTAAAGAGACTCAGTTATCGCTCAATTCACTTTCAGCAGTGTTCTTCAGCAAAGGTGCATTAAACTCCACTAATGGATGCAAAAGCTTTCCTAACCAATAGGGTGAAAGCTCGCTCTCCTACCCATATATTCTATCTTATATAAATAAAAATGTAAATGTTTGTTGTTCAAAATCTTAAATCTCTGAAAGTTCTTCACCGATTGCTTTGAAATTTTGACACAACGTTGCATTCGAATACACGCGTTTTTACATACCTACTATTATATAGATGTCACACCTGTGACAGGTAAAAACATGCTTTTTTTAAAAAAAACAGCACCATCTGTTGGATGTAAAAGCAACACACGCTGTTACCAGACTGAGCCACAGCAACGCGTGGCCGGGTACAGCTAGTATTTAATAAATAAGAATAATAAAAAGGCCAAATCCTGTCCAAACACCTGGCGGATTGTGCAATGAACTATAATAATAATAAACAGTTGTGTGATGAATACAGATTTAACAATTGTCGATAAGGAAGACAAAAAAGTCTGGATAGTGGATGTGGCAGTACCTGGAGACAGCAGAAGAGAAAGAACTGGAGAAGATAACACAATACAAAGACCTACAAATAGAAATAGAATGACTGTGGCAAAGGCAAGCAAGGGTAGAACCTGTAGTGATATGCCCCTTGGGTGCAATCCCAAAACATCTGGAGCACCTCTTGAACACCATGGGCATGGACAAAACCCTCAACTTATGACCACAATTGAGGTCAAAATTTAGGCTGCTAAGCGAGACAGTTGCTAAAGTGAGTTTTGCCCCATTTTATGGCCTTTCATGCCACAGTTGTTAAGTGAATCACTGCAGTTAGATAAGGTAACAACCCGGTTGTTGAGTGAATCTGACTTTCCCCGTTCTGACTTTGCTTGTCAGGTTGCCAAAGGGGATTACATGACCTCGGGATGCTGCGACCGTCATAAACACAAATCAGTTGCCAAGCGTCTGAATTTTGATCGCCTGACCATGGGCAAGCTGCAACTATCATAAGACTGAAAAATGGTCACAAGCCATTTTTTTCCAGTGCCGTTGCAACTTCGAACTGTCACTAAATGAACCTGTATTTAATACATTTCATGGGAATTCTCCCTTGCTCCCTGCTTGACAACTATAATAATAATAATAATAATAATAATAATAATAATAATAATAATAATAATAATAATAATAATAATAATAATAATAATAATAATAATAATAAAGTTGGAAGGGACCTTGGAGGTCATCGAGTCCAACCCCCTGCTCAGGCAGGAAACCCTACAGCATTTCGGACAAATGGCTGTCCAGTCTCTTCTTAAAAACTTCCAGTGTTGGAGCATTCACCGCTTCTGGAGGCAGGTTGTTCCACAGGTTAATTCTTCTAACTGTCAGGAAGTTTCTCCTTAGTTCTAGGTTGCTTCTCTCCTTGATTAGTTTCCATCCAGTTGCTTCTTGTCCTGCCTTCAGGTGCTTTGGAAAATAGCTTGACTCCCTCTTCTTTGTGGCAGCCCCTGAGATATTGGAACGCTGCTATCATGTCCCCCCCTCATCCTTAACTCTGTTAAGTATGAATTAGTTCCAGATAAGCGGCTTTCCAGCACATCATGATTCCGACTTACAGCCCTCTGGATATTGCGCTGAACTGTTATGGATGTTTCTAATTGTTCTTGAGGTGACATTATGAAAACATGGGACATGTTTTCATGCAACACAGGATCTGCCCTTCATTGCCTGCCTTTGGGGACAACAGCTGAGCCAAGAGCTGGCAGATCGTCATCGTCGTTCAGCTGCTTAGTCCAAAGCTTTTTCTGTGCCCAGTTAGCAATTCCTTCCTTGGCCCATAAATAAAGGAGCCAATTGAAGTACTCTCCCAATTTATTCACAGCTAACTGCGTCAATCTGAAAATTATTAACCAAATAATAGAGTTGGATGGGACCTTGGAGGTCTTCTAGTCCAATGCCCTGCTCAAGAGATTGGCTGTCTGATCTCTTCTTGAAAACCTCCAGTGGTGGAGCGCTCACAATTTCTGAAGGCAAGCTGTTCCACTGATTAACTAACAGAATAACAGAGTTGGAAGGGACCTCGGGAGGTCTTCTAGTCCAGCCCTCTGCTCAAGCAGGAGACCCTGTACCATTTCGGACAAATGGCTATCCTGTCTCTTCTTAAAAGCCTCCAGTGTTGGAGCATCTATAACTTTGAAGGCAAGCTGTTCCACTGATTAACTAACAGAATAACAGAGTTGGAAGGGACCTTGGAGGTCATCTAGTCCAGCCCTCTGCTCAAGCAGGAGACCCTGTACCACTTTGGACAGATGGCTGTCCAGTCTCTTCTTAAAAACTTCCAGTGTTGGAGCATTCACAGCTTCTGGAGGCAGGTTGTTCCACTGGTGAATTGTTCTAACTGTCAGGAAGTTTCTTCTTAGTTCTAGGTTGCTTCTCTCCTTGATCAGTTTCCATCCGTTGCTTCTTGTCCTGCCTTCAGGTGCTTTGGAGAGCAGGTTGACTCCTTCTTCTGTGTGGCAGCCCCTGAGATATTGGAAGACTGCTATCATGTCACCCCTCATCCTTCTGTACCGTTTTGGACAAATGGCTGTCCAGTCTCTTCTTAAAAATCTCCAGTGTCAGAGCACCCACAGCTTCTGGAGACAGGTCGATTCTTAACGGACAATGAGGTCAACAATATAGGATCAAATGCATAGGAATGTTATTCTATAGATTGAATTACTGATTCCTCTGCTGAGCCAGGCTGATCTTCAAATATATTTCAGCAGGTCCAAATCTCGTTGAGACTTGGATAGAAAACCTTCAGAGAAATTCCACAGCTGGGGAAGAAAAACATCTTGAAAGGCAGCCGTTGCAAATCATTCCCGCACTGTTGTTAAGAAAACCACACAATTGCCTTCTTCAATAATTGAGCTCAACTCAAAGGCACCTTCGCTGTGAACCTTCATTGGACAAGTTTCCAGTCAATGATAAGAAACTCCCCTTTTTTCCTCTTCAAATGTTCATTTGCATTTGAAAAAAAAAATGCTGCCTTTCAAAGTTCCCTGGCCAGGGGCCAAAACGCAGCTTTAAATATTTAAAGAAAAGCAAATTATTAATTTAGTCAAGTTGCCCAGAAAGACTAGGTCAGCAAATCTTTAAATATCTACGAGGTTATTTACCATCTTGACATGATGAGGTGGCGTATCTTTTTTTTCCATAACGAAGAACAGATGAATATTCAGTTCAATAATTCCAGATGATCTATTGTGTAGGGCGGGGGAGAGAGAAATAAACGTGCGCTGAATGTTAAGCCTTTGCAAACAGGCCCGGCGACAGAGCGGCCCAAACTGGCTTGGAAATTATGTGGGGTTTTTTTTTTCTAAAGGAGAATTCTGAAGGCCTACAGGTCATCAGATCCCTGATCACCACAAGAGTGATGGATAAGTCAGAAACCAAGACAATAGCAAGGAAGTGAAAATTTGGTAACCTGGCAATTGATATAGTGAGGAAAGGTGAGTGGGGGGGGGGGATATAAAATGGAGATGCCCTCTAGCACCAGGGAGCATCTCCTGCCCTGGTCTGCTGCCGATCCCTGTTTTGGTTCTTCTCATCTCTGTAGAAGGCCCTGGAGATTGACCGGTGGCAAGCAAATGGATCTGAACATCCTTCATGCAAACAAGAGAAATGTTATTTTCCAAAGCACCAGAAAGCAAGACAAGAAGCAATGGATGGAAACTGAACAAAGAGAGAAGCAAGCTAGAACTAATCAGAAACTTCCTAACTTCCTAAGAAGGGACTGGACAACCATTTGTTGAAAATGGTACTGTATAGGGCAGGGGTAGGCCTTTTATGACTCATGGACTTCAGCTCCCAGAATTCCTGAGCCAGCATGGCTCAGCTTGGAAACCTCTCCCTTTCCCCTCAGCATGGCTGGCTCAGGAATTCTGGGAGTTGAAGTCCACGAGTCATAAAAGAGCCAAGGTTGCCTACTTCTGGCCTAGGCCTTGGCTGCTTTATGACTTTTGGACTTCAACTCCCAGAATTCCTGAGCCAGCCTGGCTCAGCTTGGAAACTTCTCCCTTTCCCCTCAGCATGGCTGGCTCAGGAATTCTGGGAGTTGAAGTCCACGAATCATAAAAAGGGCCAAGGTCGCCTACCCCTGGTATAGGGTTTCCTGCTTGAGCAGGGGGGTTGGTCTAGAAGACCTCCAAGGTCCCTTCCAGCTCTATTCTTCCGTTATCCCTGACAGCATGGGGACGTGAGAATGTTTGGGCCTCTATTTCTTGAGGTGAAAGAGACAAAGTGAAGACAATGTTTGAAGGAAGATTTTTTTAACAGAAGGAAAGCTTTTTTGCAAGGCCGAATCTGGGTCAGTCACCAGGACCAGAGATTTAGGAAGAGTAAATCCAGATCTGGTCTCAGTGATCGACTCAGATTCGATCTTGCAACATTATCCTGGGACGTGGATATTCGCTTTTATTTGTGAAAGTTCTTTTGTTCATTCTGTCTATCATGCAAATGATTTTTTTAAAAAAGAAAAGAAAAGAACCATTGCCGAACGTGAATGGGGTTGATCCTTAACGGTTTGTTGACTGAATTTTGAAAGGTGCCCTGATTAATTAAGACAGATTTTCTCGATGTTACCTCTAAGTTAAAATTTACTTTAAGCTATTTATAAGGACATATAAAACCGGCGAAAGGCATCCAGCACTGGAGAAGAGCACAGTTCTTCTAACTATAACAAAGCTGATGATTTTTTTTCTGATCTGTTTTTATTCAGTTCAATATGTTTTCTGTTTAAAAACTTTCCAGGGGAAGATTCAAAAATTGGATCCCGTGGGAAAAATCCGTTTGAAACAAATAGATTTCAAACAGACACATCCCCAAATCAGGAAGTCATTTTCTCATTCTGATGAGATGTTTAGCTCCAGAAATTGAGGGTGCTCCATCACAGGAGGTTTTAAAAGATTGGAAAGTCATTTGTCCGGATTGGTAAAAGGTCTCCTGCTTGAGCAGGGGGTTGGACTAGATGACTTCCAAGGTCCCCTTCCAACTCTGTTGTTCTGTTATTTTGCAGCCAAGGGTTAAATGATTGGTGGAACAAGAAAAAGCAAGATACGGTTGCTTGTAATCTGGAAACAAATCAAGAGCAGCATCAAGAGATGGAGAGGAGGGGAACTGGGGCCATTTCTGAGGCTACACTTGAAATACTGTACTGAATCCAGTTTTGGTCAACACAATACAAAAAAGATGTTGAGACTCTGGAAAGAATGCAGGGAAGAGCAACACTGGTGGTCAGGGGATTGAAGGATATAAACTGTTGAAGGAAAAGTCTTTATCCTGGTTCATCCAAGCCGGGGATAAATAAACAACATGGCGACTGCTTTAGAAAGAAGGTTGCAGTTTATTGAAGAGCCAGACCGAAAGATGGTTCTGGCAGGAAAGAGGAGAGAAAAAGGGCTGAGCACATGTGGGGAGTAGGTTTTTATACCCTCTGAAGCCTTTTGTTTGGAGTTGCTTCCTGTTCCTGTGTTGAGGCTTTGTATTTCCTGTGTCATGTATTCTGACCTGTGTCCCTTTGGCATCCGTGAGTTAATCCTATTATGATCCAAAGGTCATATCCTGCTTCCCTGGTGCTGGGGCTAATGATTCCTAGAGTTTGGGTGGGGTATGCAGATTTTAGGTGTCTTTGTCTTCTTGATCTCCTAGCTGGGGCTTTTCTGATGGTTTACATCTGCATTTGACCAGAGCTGGTTTCCGCTTGGGGGAGGGAGACTTGGGGGCAGGGCTGGTTTCTGCTTTTAAAATCCTTTTGAGGAAATATATTTTTCTGCCCTTTTAATATTTCCTTCTTTGGGGGGCTGACTTCCCACAAAACCCTATGATGAATGGTTGCAGGAACTGGGAACGTCTAATTGAGTTCGATCCTCACTGGCTCAAGGTTGACTCAGCCTTCCATCCTTCAGAGGTGGGTAAAATGAGGACCCAGATTGTTGGGGGCAAGATGCAAATAATGCTGATGTTGTAAACCCCCAAAGAGTGCTGTAAAGCAGGGGTCCCCAAACCCTGGGTGGCAGACAGCTAATGGTCCACAGCCAGTTAGGAACTGGGCTGCGGAGGTGAGAGAAGCTGCATCTGCACATTTGCAGGATCTAGGTGAGTGAAACCATCCCCCCTCCCCTCTGCCCGATAGGTGAAAAAATGATCTTTTCTGGAAACTGATCCCTGCTGTGAAAAAGTTTGGGGACACTGCTGTAAAGCCCTGTGGAGCAGTATATGTCTAAATGCTATTCCTATATAGCTAGTCTAATGAAGAAAAGGACAGGGGTGACATAATAGCACCTACCAATATTTGAGGGGCTGCCACAAAGAAGAGGGGGGGGGATCAGACTATTCTCCAAAGTACCAGAAGGCAGGACAAGAAGCAACAGATGGAAACTAATCAAGGAGAGAAGCAACCTAGAACTGAGGAGGAATTTCCTGACAGCGAGAACAATTAACCACTGGAACCGATTGCCTCCAGATGTTGTGGGTGCTTCATCACAGGAGGTTTTTAAGGAGAGACTGGACAGCCCCCTGTCTGATATGATATAGGGGCTTCTGCTTGCGCAAGGGGTCAGACTAGAAGACCTCCAAGGTCCCTTCCAACTCTATTCTGTATTCTGAGGACAGAGTCTGGAAGGTCAGACTCTCTCCTAGAGACATAGTCTACAGTTTCCTGCAGAATTCGAAGAATTGTGAGATGGTGAGTGAGGTTGTTTTCCCCCCTCTGGGCAGCTGGATTTGTTGCGTGTGTGTGTTTCACACTTGCGAGAGGAAGA
>NW_015390526.1:36280-37384 GCF_001527695.2 Protobothrops mucrosquamatus | reverse complement strand
ATAATGTCCCCTATAACAGTGTCTTTCAACACAGCTCCTTATAATCAATCTCCCTCGTAAGTCATTTAGTGTGATGGAGTTGCATTTCCTCCATTTTCAATTCTAACACTCTTCTTTCAGTTACTGCTATATTGTCTAATTTCTTAAATCATTTGGATTTCCATGGCTTCTTCTTATGTCTTATTTTAAGGGACCCAAATTCAAAGATGGGGCAACCCACCCCATCCCAAGTCCAAATTATTTTCCCCTCTCTGTACAATTCTGAGTTAATCACAACTGCTTATAAGTGCTAAATGCTTAGAGCTTGAAGCATTGTTAGAGACCCCACACACCCACTTCACCGTCTGTTTATGTTACTCCCCTCTGGGAGGAGGTTTTGAAGTATTTATAACAGAACTACTAGATTCTGTAACAGCTTTGTTCTTTTTGCCATCCATCTGGTAAACTCAGAAGATTCATTTTTATAGCCATGTATTCATACTTCTGAACTAGACTGTATTGTTTCTCTGGGTCATATATATGTATGTGTGTGGATATATGCATAATTATTATTTTTTGTCATGTTTATGCAGTGTATATTGGAGATGGTTACACTTTGACACCTTTATCCAATGAAATCTCATTTTATTGTATGCTGATTAGTGTACATTTAAAGTCACAATAAAGTTATTCTTCTATTCTGTTCCTTTCCGTTCCATTCCATTACGTTCCGTTCCATTCCATTCCATTCCATTCTATTCTATTCTATTCTATTCTATTCTATTCTATTCTATTATTAACTGGCTTATTGAAAAGTTTATAGTTTCCTCTGGCCAACTCATTTCCCTATTTTTATAACTACTCTTTAATATTCAATGCCCAAGCCTAGGAATAGAGAAACACCTATTTTTAGAATTGCTTTTCTCGGTCACTTAGGAAAACTTCACTTTGATAGTGATTCTGTTTTTATGATTGAATGATTTTGAAACTTGGTTATGGCACAAATTGAAAATGAGCACTATTAAAAGTAATGATATATTTGTGAATATTAAATCTCCATCCCACTTTCTCAACAATCATAAAAATTAAGCAGTGATGGGTGACTATAAATTTGCTTCTTGTTTT
>NW_015390526.1:12654-35569 GCF_001527695.2 Protobothrops mucrosquamatus | reverse complement strand
TCTCAACAATCATAAAAATTAAGCAGTGATGGGTGACTATAAATTTGCTTCTTGTTTTGGACACTTTTGGCTTAAGACTGAATGGCCTTGTGGAGAGAAAGAGGAATAAATGAAAATATATTTCGTTGTTGTTGCTAGAGATGATATTATCATGACCATTTTTTATAGTAGTTTATTTACTGATCCATCGAGAATCCTATGCTTCATTTTTGCCATTCAACAAATCAACAAGAATTCTCAGCTTTTGTACAATCTCACACTTGGCTACAATATCCATGACAATTATATGAACACACTTGGCACTTCAGATGCCTTGCTGGACATGCTCTCAATTGGAGAAGCTTATGTTCCCAACTACAGATGTGGAAAGAAGGATAATCTTTTGACTTTTCTTGATGGAGCTCTTGATGACATCTCCATTCAGATGTCAACATTAGTGGGCACCTACAAAGTCCCACAGGTTTGTGTGTGTGTGTTTATCTGATAAAGTGAGCAGGGTGGTGGTGGGTGGGTAATAAAGTCAATCATATCTTATCTATGGAATTCATGACCTGCTTTTTCACCATGGCCAATGTCATGGCTAGGGATTGGGATCCACAGTGGGGAGGAGGCCTAAACATTTAATCAAGCAAGACTTGAGAAGCTGGATACAACATTAAATATGGAACATTTAAGCAGGTCTCTAAAAATGACCTGGTTTATCAGAAAGTTTTGATTCTAGAAAAGTATTTACAGAAAGTTTAGCAATTTAAAAAAAAAAGAGTGGAAAAGAAAAAAAGAGTATTTTTCCCAGCAAGGTTGAAGAATTTGAAAGTATATAGTTAACTTTGTTAATAAAAATGGTGATAGTTTACAAAGATTATTAGGTTCAAATAGAAATACTGTACATACTATTCCCAGGGCAAGGAAAATAAAACAGGAATGGTTAAATTGATCATCCTATTTAAAAAGGAGAATGTATTTGAGTATGCTTTTCATTTGGATACCACTTCTGGATTTTGTGCTTGTGGTGAAAAAAAATGAAACTTTGACTTTGGTTTTGTCAACTAGATTTATCATTATAGAAATGGCTAGTTATATATTAATGTGTAAAAACAAAAAGCTGAGGCTGGAGTGTTTTTATCTTGTACTGTGTTAAAAAGAATCAGAAGTCAATATCTTTATTTTCCTTCTTTCCCTTGTACCCCACACCTTCTCTTCCCCTCTCCTTTTCCCTCCCTTAATTTCCTATTTCTATTTTTATTTGCATGTTATATATTAAATAAAAATTAAAATTGCAAGGTAAAAAATAAAAATGAACTGATTTGCATTTGCAGTGCTCTATAGATTGAAGACATACACATCTATTATCAGAATGTCAATTTTATAAGAAAAGGGAGAAGTCAGTATCTTAGACCCCAGATTAAATACAGGATTAAATTCAGTCTTGTTAATATCCTGCCTTTTGTATTCCTTAACTTGATATGGCCTAATGGCTAATAACAATAAATTAGTCTAATATGTTCATGAGAACCACACTGAACATTTTAAAAGCTTACATTTTGGACTTGCTCTGACTTAAATATAATACACCAATCTTTGCTGCTTTTCCAGATCAGTTATGGAATTGTTTCAGAGGCTCTCTGTGATAAAAGTCAAATCCCTTTTTTCCATCAGATGGTCCCCCAAAATGGGATCCAGTACCCAGGAATTGTCCAACTACTCCTCCATTTCAGATGGACTTTGATTGGTCTCTTTCCACCGGACACAGTGGAGGGAGAAAATTTCATGAGAACTTTCACTCCTATGCTTGTCAGAAATGGAATTTGTGCTGTTATCTCACAACAATTCTCAATGACTAGACCTACAGAACCTCTCAGAAATGCCATCTCTAAGTGGAGACAAGTCAACGTCTTTGTTCACTTCATAGAATTTGTTTCCCTTTTGGATAGAATTCAGCATATCCATTTAACACTTGAAGGTTTGCCAGGACCCATTGAAGGGAAAGTCTGGATCACTACAATCGTGGAGAAATTGAAAATGTCAAGGCATACACTTTTCAAATATATCCATAGTATTTGGGCCTTTGCTTTTCAGGAAAAAAAATGGCCAAAGGATGAAGCCTTTCAACCCAGTCTTTTTTGGGATTCCAGATTTCAAGATCATTCTTTTCATTGTTCTTTTTTAAAGCACGTTCTTTCTGTCAAGGGCCGGAGACGATGCACACAGATGGCACCACTGGATATGCAGGAGAAGAGGAACAGTATTCAGATCCAAAATGACCACCGTTTTTACAGTGTTGTTAAGACTCTGGTCCATGTCTTGAATGCTGCATATTCCTCAACATCTAGGAGGGCAAAAAAGGAGAAGATAGAGAGATTGGAAGCTCCAAGGCTACAACCATGGCAGGTATGGGGTCCTGATAAGGATCCATCAAACTTAGCTCCTACTTAGAAAAAAATATCCAACAGCGTTGGCCAAGATGCGGCCAGATTTAGCTCAGAGGATTATGTTCCAAAGAGCAGGCACTGTGACAATTATATGTTGATATTAGATACTATTGTAAGAGTTTATTATAACACTATTATAAATTCTTGTACTTATGGGTTTGTAATTAGCATTATAGAATTTTATATTCATAAATTTCAGGTGAACCTGGGAGCCTTTAGCCCAACTCTTCCTCATTGCAGGAAACCAATCAAAACTTTTCAGACTAACGGCTGCTCAGTCTTTGCATTTAGCCTTGGTGGCACAGTGGTAGAATGCAGTATTGAAGGCTAACTCATAGTTCACTGCCAGGAGTTCAATCCTGACCAATTCAAGGTTGAGTCACCCTTCCATTCTTCCAATGTTGGTAAAATGGGGACCCAGATTGTTGGGGACAATGTGCTGACTCTGTAAACCACTTAGAGAGGGCTGTAAAAGCACTGTGAAGTGGTATATAAGTCTAACTGCTATTGCTATTTAGGCAAATAATGAAGGGGAGACTGAGCTTCTCTTGTTCACTGGCTCACCTTTAAAATTGCTTCCCCTTTTAGTATGTTTCAAGTGTCTTTCAAAATTCCTGGATGTTTCAATTCTAGTTCCATCCCTTTCTGGAGAAGAATGAGTTTTGCAATCTTTCCTGGGAGAAGCTGTACTTGGACCAAAGTGGAAATGTAGCAGCAGATCTAAATATCATAAGTTGGTTGCTTTTCCTCAAGGAGAATGCCATCAAAGAGCAACTGGGGAGTTTTGAAAGACAGAGGCTTATTATCAGCCAAGATGCTCTTTCTCGGCTAAAGTTGCTCAACAAGGTGGTTGAAAATATTGGCAACTTTTCTGTGTCTGTATGGTTGGTGTTAGTGACCCCTGAAAGAGCAGGCTCAGATATTTTTAAAGAGTCCATATCTGACCAGAGTTATTTGCACTTCTGTTTCACCCCATTGGGATAGAGTAATAGGCCTCCTGTTCCTAGGAAGGTGATCCAAGGTGTTCAATTAAAACGGAATCACAATGACTTGTCTGATGTGAGACAATGTCTTAATTTAGAAAAATGAAGGGCTGAAAATGACTTTGACTCCCCTCCCCCCCAAAAAAGTCCTATTTTGATGGTTGAAATAATGATGGTCAATTTATAATCAAAGGCAATAAAGAAATGTGGATCTGTCTTTCCATGTCACCTAATTGTAGTAAGTCTGGGAAACAATGGAGGACAGGGCATCCTGGAGTGCGGTGGTCTTTGGTGTGTCAAAGAGTTGGACACAACTAATGACTAACAACAAAACTGTAATTCTTCGATGGAAAGGATCTTGTCTTGAATACTTAATTGGGCCTTAGAAATATCCCTTTCCCACCCAAGCACATGTCCCATGTGCTGCATCAAAAGTTACCTAACTTACCCAGTTTAAGGGACATGTTCTCATGACTTCATCTCCACTCATCCTCACTATAATTCTAGAAACTAGGCAGTAATGTTTAGTTTTATTTCACCAGCATGGCCGCTGTATGAACTGAAAATATAAATGTACAGATATAACTAGATTACACTCCTAGTATGTGAGGTATTTTTTTTCTTTATATCTTAACTGGAACAAAGTTTTGGACTATTTTTAATGGGGAGTGGCTTTGCGATATTTTATTTAGTCCAGAAAAAATCTTTCCTGATCTTCCTGCTCAGAATATTCTTTCTTAATCAGTCTCATTTTATTTTAATAAATCTAATACGTAAAAATTTAGCAGATATTTTGGAATGAATTCTGTTTTTCTGCTTAGTCTCTGCCTCAGTCCAAATGTGTGGACAATTGTCATCCTGGATTTGTGAAACGGGCTCGGGAAGACGAACCAGTTTGCTGCTATGATTGTATTCCTTGTCCGGAGGGGACCATCTCTACTCAGGAAGGTGAGTGACACCAGAGAAGAGGGCATGGATTCAACCAGAGCATTTTATCAAAGTGCATGTAAAGAGACACATGTGAACTTGATTGTTTTATTCCTCATTGTTATTTTCTTTTCTTTTTTAAATACGTTTTATTGATTTTTAACATAATCACCCTAATATTTGACAAACAGCATGTTGTCTGGGTTTATATTTAAAAAACAATCAATAACAATTAATTTCTATACTTCTATAGTCCATATAATGGTTTTGCTTGATTTTTTCTTTTTCCAATAATATTCTTTTTTGCCAACCTTAAATTAATACAGTTCTTATTATTTGAATAAATGACAATTAAATATAGACATTTTCTCATGTTTCTGCAAATAAGAACCACATCAATATAAAGCTTCTTTTCTAATTGATCATCTTGATTGCCTCATCATAGATCCTGTTTATAAAATTCTTATTTAAATTTGTTTTCCCCACAATATTCAAAACATTCTTACTGGTTAAGATTTTCTCAAAATTAGTTACATTTAAGTATATGTCTTTTTTCTCATAAAAACCATCCTAACACTTTTATATTTCTCATATCTTAAAAAAACATTTCTTTTATACTGTATAAACCATCCCAACATTTTTATTACTCTTCATTGTTATTTTCAACGTGTCCCATTTATTCCATAATGGGAGGACTAAGAAAAAGATCTTGAAGAAAAAGGCAGGAAGAGATAGAAGAACATGCTGGATTGAGCAAGATGAATTCTGCTAAGGAAGTATCTTTTATACTTGTCAACTTGGAAGTTTCCTTCCATGTTTATTATCTAAATTCTTGAGGAATGGTTTCAGGCCAATGGGTTTTGCTCATCCAAACCAATTTTATCTTACAGGCCAAAAGCTATATCAATCAATCAATCAGTCAGTCAGTCAGTCAGTCAACCAGTCAATATTTATTAAGATCATCAAGGTGGTGGCTGAAGAGATCCTCTTTTAACTTAATAAAGATAAGGGTCCCTAAAAGTGATTAAGAAATGAAAGGCACATCTTACAGTCAATTTGAAAAATAAATTCCAAAATGGCTGCCTTTTGAACAACGAAGTGATTGCAGCTGCACCCAGCAGCTGAACAGCTCACCAGATCACTCCGAAGCACAGCTCCTGAAACTACTTGCAGTCCGCTGCTGTATGGAGGATTTTGTGTGGGGTGTTTCTAGGACTCTGCCTAACTCAGGAGAGTCAGATAAACTAAAGGAATACCGGATCCTTCTATTAGTAAGTTGAAAAAAACGACAGTCCGGAGAAAACCCTTTCAGGGAGCCCAAGGGAGCCTTCTCTGAGCATATTGTCAGTTGGCCATCTTCACCGGAAGTCACCATAATGCCCATCAAGAGGATATCAGTGTGAGAGAAGGGATGTAGAACAAATTTTCCATTATTGGAGATATTGTGCTAATTATCCATGTTCTGGATTAAGAATTAAAACACAACAATTGTTAATAGACCAATTCAACAGCCATGATAATGGATTTCTTGGTAGGATTGCTACTGGATCGTCCCCCTTCTCCTATCTTTCAATGTTCTTGCCTATTATATAGTGAAATGCAAAACAATCATCACATGAACAAAAAAGGAATGCAGTTGTGTTTGTGAAAGGAAAGAAAAGTCTTTCATACCCTTTTAGGATTAAAAAGAACCAGAGATAACATAAAGGAGAGGAAAAGGAAAATTAATTTTAAAAAAACCAATCTACATAATATCCATTAATATCTATCTGGAACCCAGTCAGTCTTTAAAATTGTCATCACATCTAGAGAGTATGGAAATATATTGCTTTATCTTCTCATTTTTAGAAGCTAAAGACATTGTAGAGACCGATAACAGACTCAGTATCTCTTCTTGAATTATTTCACAAATTAATTTTTGATACTGTAAATCATGATATCCTTCTGGTCTGATTTCAGATGGCAAAGGGCCATCTTTCAGGTCTTGAGGAGCTCTCCTTTTTTCCTTATCATTTACATGAAACTGCTAGGTGAATTCATTTGCCACTATGGGGATGGTATAATCAGTATGCTAACCATGGCTGGGCAGCTGTTGCTGGTGTCGTGCTGGCTGAACACCTAGAGGCTGTGTGGACTGGATGGAGAGGAACCAACTTTGACTCAACCACAGGAAGATGGAGTGGCATCCTGTTTTGGGGCCCCTCAAGGTTCTAGTAATAAGCCATCTCTGAATATGGAGGGAGATGATGAACAAGTTGTGGGTCTTCCTAGACTCTTGCTACAGTTTGTTGTGCAAGGGGAAGCCATGGCTAGAGAAGGTTTCTTGTGCACTAACACTGCCCTTTCCTGCACTGTGGGGTCTTGCTCATGCCTTAGTCAATTCCTGTTTGAATTACTACAATATGCTCTACATGGGGTTGATCTTGAATACCACCTGGAATATACAAATGGTCCAGAATGCAATGGTATGTACAATGTTGGGTGCCCCTATATTCTTTCATACTACACCACTATTACATAAGTTGCACAGGCTCTCAGTTTTCCTCCAAATGCAATTAAATTCACCTTTAAAGCCCTACTTTGCATAGGGCCAGGGTACCTGTGGGACTTCCTCTCCCTGAGAATATCTGCTTGTTTCACTATAGCAGATATAGTAGACACATTCTAGGTCTCCTCCCTAAAACATTGCTACCACGTGGATCCTCAAAAGCCTGCCCTTTTTGTTGCAGCTCCTGCCCTATTGAACACCTTCCCCATTGAAACCCAACAGGCCCCCACTCTCCTAAAGCTCTGGAGACCTGGTTGTTCTTCCAGGCATTGGGAAGAAGTGAGGTCAGGGCAAGATTGCAACAAGGTAGATTGCCTCAGTGAAGAGTATTTATGGTGCCAATTATTTCCCTTTTGGGTTTTATTTTGGTTGTTGTTGACATTTTTATAGTTGTATATCTTGGGAGTTTATTAAAGGGGACTGTAACATTTGGTTTAAGATGGGAGGTCAGAAAGAATTTATATCTTTCTATGTTTATATCTATATTTCAGTTTACCAATTACTATGGCTTTCTTGTCTCTCAGTATCAGTTGTCATCCAGAGAAGGTCTTTCTTGGAATGTGAAAGGAGAGACTATCAAAATAATATTACTTATTGTTTTCTCAGATACTGAAAAATGTACCAAGTGCCCAGATGATCAATATCCAACCAAGAACCGAGTCCGGTGTATCCCCAAAAGAATAACCTTCCTGTCCTATGAAGAATATCTGGGTATCATCCTGGTCTCCTTTGCTGTACTCTTGTTTCTGACAACAGGCTTTGTTTTAGTCATATTCCTTAAATACCTAGGAACTCCCATTGTCAAAGCCAACAACCGGGACCTCTCCTTCATCCTCCTGGTTTCTCTCTTGCTTTGCTTCTTGTCCTCCTTTTTCTTTATTGGCCGACCAAGGAAAGCCACCTGCCTTCTCCGACAAACAATGTTCAGCATCGTCTTCTCAGTAGCTGTCTCTTCTGTGTTAGCCAAAACAATCACAGTAGTGCTGGCCTTCCTGGCCACAAAACCAGGGAACAGGGCGAGGAGATGGTTGGGGAAGAGCTTGGCCAACTCCATCATCCTTTCTGGTTCTGCTGGAAAAATTATAATTTGTGTAATCTGGCTGGGAGTTTCTCCTCCATTTCCTGATTCTGACCTGCACTCCCAGCCAGGAATGATCATCCTTCAATGTAATGAAGGCTCAGTCACCATGTTTTATGTTGTTCTCAGCTACATGGGTTTCCTTGCTACCATTTGCTTCACAGTGGCTTTCCTGGCCAGGAACCTCCCTGGGGCCTTCAATGAAGCCAAGCTGATCACCTTCAGCATGCTGGTCTTCTGCAGTGTCTGGGTCTCCTTCTTGCCCACCTACCTGAGCACCAAAGGGAAATACATGGTGGCTGTGCAGGTCTTCTCCATCTTGGCCTCGAGTGCTGGACTGCTGAGCTGCATCTTCTTCCCCAAGTGCTACATTATCATCCTCAGGCCAGATCTAAACACTAAGGAACATTTAGTGATAAAAGTCGGTACCTAATCATGAAATAGTTTCTTAGGCTCATAACATTTAATTTTTTATTGTAGTTATTATTGAGTTTGTATTCTTATTTTGACAATTAAGATTAGTTAAAATCAAAGGAAATAAACATATAAAGAATGTAAGACAAAAGATAATCATCAAAGTGTAAAATAAATTAATTAATAATTTAAATTGTCATCTCACTAGGGAAAGAAAAGATAAGAAATGAGATAGTTATATTAACATAATATAGCTGCAAAAGAGATAAGACTTTCCAGATGGGCAGGGGGGGGTGAACAAAGGAGTCCGTTGCCTAACAGGGGATGAATACAAAATCTAAGTCTGTTTGAACATGGTTTCTTTCTTTCAATGACTTTTTCCCAAAAGTAGATGAGGGCTGTAGAGCTGACTATCATACACATGCAAATGACCCCTGGTTGCAACACCCTATTTGACAAAATGTGCCAAAAGAAGAAAAAGTATCATACAAAGAACACAGTTAAAAGGATAAAATACAAAAAACCCTAACACAATTCTAGCCACAGACAAACAACTTTGTTTCCACCTTTGCCATCTTCACCCCCTCATCTAGGACTTCAGCCAATACTCTCAAATGATTCCCCCAAATTCTTCCCATTTTCTTTTCCATTATTGGCTTTCTGGTAAGGTGACAATCTTTCAGCCCATGTTCTGTAAAGGGCCAGCTGTTCCCCACTGCCCAACCATGTCTCTTTCATATTTCCCAGGTATATTTTTGTCCTAATCAAGCGCTAGCATCACAGTTTTGCCTCTAAATCACTGCCTTAGAACTGGAGTCTGCTTTCAATAGATGAGTGGTATAATGTATGGGCCATAACAGTTTTAAATCACTTGCTTAATGTCTGACCTACATTGCTGTATTGTTTAACAGTTGCTGTTACTTAAAACCAGACTGGCTGTCTCCAAGCTGATAATGAGGTTTGGGGCGGGAAACTGTTACTTTAAACCTATTGGTTGCCACCTAGAGGCTAACTGTATAAATAGCTGTGCAGCAGCCTTTAGGCTGCCTCTGTTCTGAGTTAATAAACTTGTTGCTGTTTCAACACTCTGCCTCATTCAATTGATAAAGAACCGAAGATACAACAGTGGCGATGAAGGTGGGATGTGCTGCTTCATTGAGAGAGCTTAAAGTCACTAGGGGTGAGGTCAGCACAGAGCCTGACAGGAACTATGTCCCCCCCCCGGTCTGCCATCAAGCCACGCTGGAGACTACCACACCCTAAGGATCGGTCCTAGGACCTACACAGAAGCCAGCAGTGCAAGGCATTGAACGAAGAAACAAACCACCATGGCGAAGGTCGGGAAGCTTGAAAATTCGACGTAACTCACCTGGAGAGATGGGCGTCCTACATCTCCCACATTGAAAATTTCTCCGCGCCAACCAGGTTGCCGAAGATGGATTGAAGGCTGCAACACTCCTCTATGTGTGCGGCCCTGCCACCTTTGACATTGCAGAGAACCTGGTCGCCCTGGTGCCACTCGAGTCAGTCACCTACGCAGACTTGAAAAAAAAGCTCCGAGACCACTTCGAGCCCACGTTATCCGTTATAGCATGGAGGCATGCTTTTGAGCAGCGGAAGCAACAACCCTGCAAGTCTCCAACAGAATTCATTGCCGCTCTTCGTCAAGCGTCCCGACTCTGCAATTTCGCAGATTTGGAGGAGAGACTACAAGACTGCTTAGTCTGCGGACTCCAGAATTGAGAGCTCCAACAAAAACTGTACGCTAAGGAGACTCTCTCGCTACAAGAGGCCTTGAAGAAGGTCATGCTAGACAAAGCCGCCAGAGAGGCCGTTAAAGCACTGCGGCCCTCCAAAAGCGTGCCAAACACCAAAGCTGTCCCCTAGTTCCCTTCTTTATTTTTTGGGAGACAAAGTTGTCTGCTAGGTTTGTCAGGAATCTGTTTGATCTTCCTCTTGGTGCAGAGTTTGTCTCCCAGTTGATGTCAGGGTAATTAAAGTCCCCCATTACTGTTGTGATGTGCTTCCTACATACCTTAGTTAACTGACTAGCAAATGTTCATCTATTTCCTCTGTTTAGCTGGGTGGCCTATAGTATACACCTATGGCAATGGCAATGTGTATATATGTATATATATACATATACATATATGTACAAATACATACACATATATACATATACATATATATACATATACATACATACATACATATGTGTGTGTGTCTATATCTGTATCTGTGTATATGTATGTATGTATACATACATATGTATATGTTAAAAACAGTACTAAAAATAGAAGGATGATTCCTGGGTGTACTCATGACGAGAGATAAAAAGCGTGAACACCAGGAAAGGTTTAAAAAACTATAAAAGTTTTAATAAGTTAAAATCCTAGCTTTCGCCGGCCACTGCCAGCATCATCAGGGATCAATCGACCTGGATTGATCCCTGATGATGCTGGCAGTGGCTGGCGAAAGCTAGGATTTTAACTTATTAAAACTTTTATAGTTTTTTAAACCTTTCCTGGTGTTCACGCTTTTTATCTCTCGTCATATGTATATGTATATATAGATATGTATATAGATATGTATGTATATATAACATAGATATACATATAAAAATTTGGGACAAAATTCTCCAGTTTCCTTCACTGGCCCCTCTTCCAGGTTTGGGACCACAACTTTGAGTTCTCCCTTTGGGCACCTCCTATTGACTCGTTCAGAGTTCAGATAGTTCTCTTCTTTGCAATTATCCAAATTATAGTGATTTTTGTTGACTAGATTAGGACCCTAGAGATGTTTCTGCAAACTTTCAGAAACTTTTACACAAACAAGTCAGAAATTGGTTTGATATCTATATAAGACTCATAGGTAAAGTTGAGAGGAGTCTATATCAGAAATACTAGATGCATAAATGACTCTGGAGACAGAAAAAGAATCTGGGGCTGATTTCAGGGTAGGCAGATACTGTGTTTATGTCTCTTGGCTGGGCTCTGACAGCATCTGAAGCCAGTTTCCTGGAAGAGGTTCTGTTTTCTTCATCTCACACTTTGTTAAAAAAAAACAAACAGGTGCCACAGAGAAGGCTCAAATCATGTTGCTACTGCTTCAGTTTATTCTGCTTCTATGGCCGAGGGGAGCCTCTGAGATACACAAAGCCAAATGTCTCCTGACTCTGGAGCAGGGTGAAGTGGACCCAGACAATCACTACAAATCAGGAGATTATTTCATTAGCGGCATAATCTCTGCAAGGGACACTAGGTTTGAATCATTAAGCTTTGACAGAAGTCCTTCAATGATGTTCCTTGAGTAAGTCCTGCATTACATTGGAGCCACTCCATTTTCAATGAATGTCTACAGTTCTAGTTCTCTGAAAACACAAGGTTCTCTCTCCTTGATGGCGCTCCTTTTGCTAAGTTACTTTCTGATTCTGCCTTCTGTTGCACACTGCAGGTGACAAAGCTTATAGTGAGCGGTAAAGTCTAAGAATCCAATCACGATGTTTGCCCCATTCCATTTCCTTTCTGTCCTCTGAGCAGAGCTAGAATGTAAATACAGAGGTCCTTTCTCTTCTACCTGAATTCTAGCTGAGCTGGACTCCAAGGGATACCTGGTCTAACCACAGAGGGATGCTGTATTTTCTCTTTGCATCAGATATGAGATAAATCCACTCTAGTTTATCCACATCAAAATTTACTGCTGGTTTCAAAGCATCCCAGTTAGGAATATAACCATTCAGAGAGTTTGCAGATATCTCTGATTCTCATTCAAGAGTTCATGCCAGGGATTTAACTGTTAAATCCGGAGAATAATGGCGAAAGAAGCATTGCATGTTGCTAAACAGTTCTTTATTCTCACTCTGTGACAACTACCAACCAACAAGAGCAGAGGCACGCAGGCCTCCTTTTATACCCCCAGATCCCCGGGCAATCTCATCCAATGGCAGGAAGTCTTTTCCCGCCTCGCGCATGCGCGCCAGGCTGGCGCCACTCAGTCTGGTCCCGGGCAGCTTTTGCAATGCCCGGGACTCTTGCATCGTCCCGAGCCTGCTTTTGCAGGCTCAGGACACAACACCCCTCCCCCCTAAATAAAACAATGTGGCGCACACAATGTACGCTCTAGTTCTCTGAAAACACAAGGTTCTCTCTCCTTGATGGTGCTCCTTTTGCTAAGTTACTTTCTGATTCTGCCTTCTGTTGCACACTGCAGGTGACAAAGCTCATTGTGAGCGGTAAAGTCTAAGAATCCAATCACGATGTTTGCCCCATTCCATTTCCTTTCTGTCCTCTGAGCAGAGCTAGAGTGTAAACACAGAGGTTCTTTCTCTTCTACCTGAATTCTAAGCTGAGCTGTGCTCCAATGGATACCTGGTCTAACCACAGAGGGATGCTGTATTTTCTCTTTGCATCAGATATGAGATAAATCCACTCTAGTTTATCCACATCAAAATTTACTGCTGGTTTCAAAGCATCCCAGTTAGGAATATAACCATTCAGAGAGTTTGCAGATATCTCTGATTTTCATTCAAGAGTTCATGCCAGGGATTTAACAATGAAACATTTTAAACAAATGAAAATATTGTCTCTATTATATTGGTTGGAATTTATACGCCTGTGTGACTCTGGAGAGTTTACAATTAAAAGAAAAAGAAATAGAAAACAGGAAAAGAAAAAATACAGCCCCAGAAACAACAAAAAGCATTCTCAATAAGTTTGGTCCAACTCCACAAGAATTTATCATATGAAGAATGTGCTAGAGCTAATAATAAATAGTGTTTTTAGCCATTCAATATCTTAACATTTAAAATTATTTGAT
Organism: Protobothrops mucrosquamatus; assembly: GCF_001527695.2. Taxonomy (NCBI): domain Eukaryota; kingdom Metazoa; phylum Chordata; class Lepidosauria; order Squamata; family Viperidae; genus Protobothrops; species Protobothrops mucrosquamatus. The sequence continues at coordinate 22,375 of NW_015390526.1, read as the reverse complement.
AGGACCGTAGAGCTGTATCAAAACATGGAAGTTATCTGTGTATATCACCCACCCTCACTCAGACAGAAGAAATAATTTATCAAATATAAAATGCTTGAAGACCAATATAGGAAAGTAAAGTAATGCTAGTGTAACCAATAGAATTGTTCCTAAAACTAGCATGGGATCCAAAATTTTCTATTGTTTTTAATTTCCCTCCCCCTCTGGTAATAGTTTGATTGTTTGCAAATTGTTTGGAAGAATAATTGTGATGAGGGGATGAAAAGAACAGTATTATCATGGAACAAAGTTGTACGTTATTTTCATCTCTCTTTTTCTGTACCTGCAGACCATCATCCAATCATTATTGGAAATTTCTGCCCTTCCTTTTTGCCACTGAGGAGATTGACAAGAATGGCCATCTCTTGCCTAACATCACTCTGGGTTACAATGTTTATCAAATTTTCTTCAAGATAGAAATGACTTCAGATCCATTGCTGGACCTGCTTTCAGATGGGGAGGCCAATGTTCCCAACTACAGGTGTGGACGGCAGAGAAACACAGTGGCTGTTCTGGAAGGGGCTGAAACTGGCATTTCCATCCAGATTTCAGCCATGCTCAGCACCTACAAAATTCCTCAGGTATGTCTTACTTGAATCAAACATCCTCTGCTGTAACTGACAAGCAGAGTTTTATTAAGGAAATTGGAGGAATTACATTTTGCTTGTTACATTTAAAAGAACATCATCTTCAATTCAATCTTTAATCAAGGAGAGAATCAACCTAGGGCTAAGGAGAAATTTCCTGACAGTTAGAACAATTAATCAGTGGAACGACTTGCCTCCAGAAGTTGTGGAATAATGGAACAAAGATGATTAGAGGACTGGAGGCTAAAGCATATAAGGAAAGGCTGCTGGAATTGGGTATGTCTAGTTTAATGAAGAGAAGGACGAGGGGGGACATGATAGCAGTGTTCCAATATCTCAGGGGCTGCCACAAAGAAGAGGGAGTCAAGCTGTTTTCCAAGGCACCTGAAGGCAGGACAAGAAGCAACGGATGGAAACTAATCAAGGAGAGAAGCAAACTAGAACTAAGGAGAAACTTTTTGACAGAACAATTAACCAGTGGAACAACCTGCCTCCAGAAGTGGTGAATGCTCCAACACTGGAAGTTTTTAAGAAGAGACTGGACAGCCATTTGTCTGAAATGGTATAGGGTTTCCTGCCTGAGAAGGGGGTTGGACTAGATAACCTCCAAGGTCCCTTCCAACATTGTTGTTGCTGTTGTTGTTGTTGTTGTTGTTGTTGTTGTTGTTCAGACTGGATTTGGCATTTTGTCTACCTATCGAGTCCTTACCCAGGACCTGGGATAGGCAGATGTGGATGTTTGATAGTATTACAGATATCGTCGCAGGATGGAAACAGTTCCTAGTAAGGCCGCCTTTTGCAATTGACTAATAGCGAATTTGTCAATGCCAATGGTGTTCAAGTGGTGCTCCAGTTGTTTTGGGATTGCACCCAAGGCGCCTATTACTATTGGTACTACCCTTGCTTGCTTTTGCCACAGTCCTTCTATTTCTATTTGTAGGTCTTTGTATTTTGTTATCTTCTCCAATTCTTTCTCGTCTATTCTGCTGTCTCCAGGCACTGCCACGTCCACTATCCAGACTTTTTTGCCTTTCTTATCGACAATTGTTAAGTCCGGGGTGTTATGTTGCAGGTGCTTGTTTGTTTGAATTCTGAAGTCCCAGAGCAGTTTAATTTTATCATTATCTATGACTTTCTCTATTTTATGATCCCACCAGTTTTTGCTTACAGGCAAATGATATTTCTTGCAGATCTTCCAATGCACCATTGTTGCTACTTTGTCATGCCGCTGCTTGTAGTCAGTCTGTGCGATCTTCTTGCAGCAGCTTACCAGATGGTCCACTGTTTCTTCAGCTTCTTTGCATAGGCGGCACTTACTGTCTGTTGCTGTCTTCTCAATTTTGACTTTATATGCATTTGTCCTTAAGGCTTGGTCTTGTGCAGCCAGAATTAGTCCCTCGGTCTCTTTCTTCAATTTTCCTGCTCTTAGCCATTGCCAGGTCTTGTTATTATCTGCTTTCCCAGCTATTTTTTTAATGTACTGGCCATGTAGTGCTTTGTGTTCCCATGCCTCTATTCTGTTCTTCATTTGTTCTTTCTTGTAGGCCAGTTTGGTCTCTCCAGTAGTCAGTAAGCCTTCCTGATATACTAATTTCAGTGCATCTTCATCATTGTCCTTCAGATATTCTTCTAAAGCCATTTTTTCTTCTTCAATCGTCTGATGTACTTGCAGCATTCCACGCCTATCTATTTCCCTTGGTAGATAAAGTCTGTCAATGTCACTTCGTGGATGAAGGGCATGATTCATTGTCATTATTTTTCTGGTCTTCCTATCCATTGCTTTTAGTTCTGCTTGAGTCCAGTCCACTATTCCAGCTGTGTATCTAATGACTGGAATTGCCCAGTTGTTGATTGCCTTTATGGTATTTCCTCCATTGAGTTTGGACTTTACGATCTTCTTCACTCTCTTGATGTATTCACCTCTAATCTTTTTCTTGACTTCAGTGTGCTTGATGTTGTCAGCTTGAAGGATACCCAAGTATTTGTAGTAATCTTCCTCATCCAGACTCTTAATATTATTTTCGTGGGATATCTTGATTCCTTCAGTTTTCACTATTTTTCCTTGTTTGATAGTAAGTGTGGCACACTTGTCCAAGCCAAACTCCATTGCAATATCTTGGCTATATACACTGACAGTGTTGAGCAGCGATTCTATTTCAGATGATGTTTTTCCATACAGCTTCAGATCATCCATGTAAAGGAGGTGGGATAGTCTGGCAGATGTTTTTGATGTTTGATAGCCATGTCCTGAATTATTCAGTATTGTTGACAGATGAAACAGTGCAATAACAAACAGTAATGGTGATAATGAATCTCCTTGAAAGATTCGTCTCTTGATTTTAACTTCTCCCAGTCTCTCACCATTGACCTGCAACTGTGTCTTCCATTGTGCCATCGATCTTTGCACAAATTTTCTGATGTTAGTATTATTATGAAGTGATTGGACAACCATTTTTCTGAAATGATATAGAGTTTCCAACCTGAGCAGGAGGTTAGACTAGAAGACCTCCAAGGTCCCTTCCAACTCTGTTATTCTGTTAATTCTTTTCAGATCAGTTACAGTTTGGCTTCCCAGATTTTGAGGGATAAAACTCAGTTTCCTTTCTTCTACCCGATGCTCCCTGCTGACGGAATCCAGTACCCAGGGATGGTCAAGCTGCTCCTCTATTTCAAGTGGACCATGGTTGGTCTTGTTGCTCCAGAAACTGACCAGGGAGAAAGGTTCATGAGGACGTTGTCTTCTTTGATGTTAAGGAATGGCATTTGTGCAGTTATCTATCAAACCTTTCCACTAAATCTGTATCGGCTAGTTTTAACCCTTGACAAATATTATAAGTGGAGAGAAGTCAATGTCGCTGTTTATGGTTCGGAGATAATTTCATTTCCATTGGGAATTACGATTCTACAATCAATACTTCAACATTTTCAGGGACCTATTGTAGAGAAAGTCTGGATCACCACAGCACACTGGGATCTCAGTCTTGAGCTAATGTTTACCAGCGCTTCCTTTAAATACATTGGTGGCATTTTTTCCTTCCTAATACAGAAAAGGAAATGGGCAAACTATGATGCTTTTAGTCTCTTTGTTCGCTCAGTATTTCACTTTTCAAAGAAAACCTTTACGTGTTTCTCCACTAAGGATGCCTTTTCGGTGAAAGTCTGGAGACGGTGCAGACAGAGAGAAGAACTGGTGGCTGTGAGGGAAGAGGAGATTGATCGGATCCTGGCTATGGACAGTTACTTGACTTACAGCACCATCTGGGCTGTGGGAAGGGCCTTACATTCAGCTCATATCTCCACATTCAAGAGATCAGCGAGGAACAGAGGCATGAAGCTAGAAGCCCCAAGGCTGACGGCTTGGCAGGTATGTCTTTCCCGTCAGGCATGTACAGTATCTTCTGCAAATGGGAATCAGTTTTCTAAGTGGATGCCTTGGTTACATATTCTGAAAAATTAAATTATCCTGAAACTCAGATCCAACTTAATTGCAATCTATCTTTCCTATCTATTTCTTTTCCGTTTCCCCTGATCCTTGTTTTTGCAATAATTTTGTCACCTTCCAGTTCATGTGTCCAAATAAAAATCTTATGTTTATTGATACACTCCTAACCAAGTTTGGAGCTGAAAATAGAATCTGTTTTTTTTAAAGAGAGAGAGAAATGTTCTGATCTCTCCCAATATAGACCAAAAGGTTCTACTCCCAGTTTAGCTATGAAAGTCAGCTTGGTGATCTTGGCCTAGTCAATCTCTCTCAGCCCAATTCACTCAGGGTTATTTTTGTGAGAAAAATAGCAGAAGGAAGGTGTGTTGCATATATTTGCCACCTTGAGTTATTTGTAAAAGTAATAAAGGTGGGTTACAAACAAACAAATACTTCTGATGTCCTTTCTAAACTCTTATTTTCCTTTTCTTTCCAGCTTCACCCTTTCCTTCAAAGCCCTCAGTTTCACAATAATTCCATAGATGGGGTATATTTGGATGAGAAAGGAGATTTGACGGCTGACTTGAACATTGTGAACTGGATTGTTTTCCCAAACAAATCTGTCAAGAGAACAAAAACTGGAAGTCTAGAAAAACAGACAACTCAGGATTTTAAAGTTACCATTGACCAGAGGAGTATTGGACAGGTACAAATGCTGACAATCTGCGATTAATATTTGTTTTATTCCACTAAATGTGGCAAAACTACAGTTTTGGGGTGGGTAGGTGTTTTCTATCATTGCTTTTGAGTTTTCATGTCAGCTGATCAGGTTCTCAACAATGCAAATATCATCTTTATGAGATATTCAGTTGGTCACAAAAAATAAAATCTTCAATTTTCAAGATATAGATAGATTAGATAGCTATAGCTATAGATAGATATAGATATAGATATAGATATAGATTAGATATAGATATAGATATAGATATAGATATAGATATAGATATAGATATAGATATAGATATAGATATAGATATAGATATAGATATAGATATAGATATAGATATAGATATAGATATAGATTGGTTTTCTGGATGTACTTCCTTTCATTCTTCAGAGCCTACCGACTTCCAGGTGTGTGGAAAGCTGTCATCCTGGATTCCTGAAGGTAGTTTTGGAAGGGAAACCCATCTGTTGCTACAATTGTGTTCCTTGTCCAGAAGGAACCATCTCCACTATGGAAGGTTAGTGATACCAGAGAAAAGAGGAAGATTTTGGGGAAGACCATGGCCTATGACTTCTTCATGAAAGCATATTTTGACAGGCGTTTTTAAACTTGACTTTAAAAAATATTTTTTTAATATGCATAATTTATAGGGAGTTACAGGAAAAAGTCTGGTGATTTAAATAGGGAGCAGGATATTAAAAATAGGAGATCAGTCAAGAATTGGGATTAGAAGAGAAATGACATTTCTTTTTCTTCATCTTATTTATTGGTGAACCTCTGGATTTTTTTTCTTGGTGTCTCTGCAGAAATGGGGCGCTTCTGATGGTTTGCTTTGTAATGTTCTCCTCTCCTCTCCTCCTTTCCTTGATCCACTACTGCATGAGTAAAATCCTGGACTTCTTTTTTAAACAGATCCAGCAACAATTCCAACATTGGAGGAGGGATAAGGAAACAAGTGAATTCACCTGTCAGAGGGACAGAAGAACCGACCAACAACTTGGTCAAAGTGAAAAGAGGCATTAACATTTGCAAAGGAGAATTTAACAAAGCAGCTTCCCTAAACAGCCTGTTTACACAAGAGCTCAATTTATAGTGAGACACCTTTATTCTTAAAAGATTCCCTTATTCCTTCTTGTGCTTGAACTAGTCTGGTACAGAAATTCCCAACAAGCATCTGTCATTGGTGGCAGGGCTATAAAATGTTTTGGATTTCACCTCAAAAATGTGGCAATTGTCCTTCTGCAATATATTACTTAAACTTGCTAACCATTTCTGCATACTTCCTTTCTCCACACACATTCATCCATATCATCACTGGTTTCATTCCAGCTATGCATCTGATGGAAGCATCTGCTTTATGATAGACATTAATCTTGCTTTTTTTCAGATGCTGAACAATGCACAAAATGTCCAGCGGATCAGCATCCGAGCCTCAACCAAGATGATTGTATAACTAAGATTGAAACTTTCCTATCCTACCAAGAAATGTTGGGGATCATGCTAGCTTCCCTTGCCTTGTTCTTGTCTTTGGCAACCATTTTTGTCTTTGGAATATTCATTAAATTTCAAGAAACTCCCTTGGTCAAAGCCAGCAGTCGTGATCTCTCCTACATCCTCCTCATCTCCCTCCTGTTTTCATTCTTGACCTCATTCTTATTCATTGGTCAACCAAAAGTAACCACTTGCCTTGTCCAACAAACAGCATTCAGCAACATTTTTACAGTTGCCATTTCTACTGTCTTGGCCAAAACTGTCATGGTGGTATTAGCCTTCTTGGCCACAAAACCAGGGAATAATGTACAGAGATGGCTAGGGAAGAGCATGGCCAATTCTATCATCCTTTCTTGCTCTGGAGTCCAAATTGTCCTTTGCAGCATCTGGTTGGGCACCTCTCCCCCATTCCCTGAGTCGGACATGTATTCAGAATCTGCTGAGGTCATCCTTCAATGTAATGAAGGCTCTGTTGCCATGTTCTATCTTGCCCTGTGCTATATGGGTTTCCTGGCTGTCATCTGCTTCACAATGGCCTTCCTGGCCAGGAATCTACCTGGGGCCTTCAACGAAGCCAAGTTGATCACCTTCAGCATGATGGTCTTCTGTAGCGTCTGGATATCTTTTGTACCCACTTACCTGAGCACCAAGGGGAAGTATATGGTAGCCGTGCAGGTCTTCTCCATGTTGGCTTCCAGTGCTAGCCTGTTGCTATTAATTTTTCTCCCCAAATGTTACATTATTTTCCTAAGACCAGATCTGAATACAAAAGAACATATGATGTCAAAATAAAATAGTAACTTAAATTTGGTTTATGTGGCTCCCAGAAATGTCAGTTAATAATTGTAACAAATGGTGTTTGATACTTTAACATTTTTAAAATAAAATAAAAAACCACTGAGTCATTTTTTTGAGTGGTAGAAATGGACTCCCAGTTACAATAAATGTGTTTTCCCCTTTCCTTTTGATGTTTTTTTAATTTTTTGTCATACATTTTATTTGTTTATCAAAATATAAATTTTAAAGAGAAAAAATAATAGAAAACTAGGGAGGAGGGGAAAAGAGAAAATATCTTGTATAGAGGGGAAAGGAAAGAAAAAGACATCGACTTCCAACTCTCTTTAGCACAGTAGAAGATAGCAACATAACCTCAACTTTTTACTTTTACACAACAGTGTACAGTATACTAGCCATTTCTATAGCAAGAAACAGAGAAAACAATATCAAAGTTTCATTTTCTTTTTTCATTGCAAGCACAAAATCCAGAAGCAATTTCCAAATAGAGCGCTTCCTTTTTGATGTTGAGTGTATGGGAAAGTGTGTGGGCGTACACGGATGCAGGGGGAAAGGATGGACCTAAAGAAGGGAGGATTTCCTCCTTTTGATTTTATGTAAATAGATGCAGACAAAGATTTTTATGTAAATAGATGCAAACAATAGATGCAAAGAAGAGATTGGACAACCATTTGTCTGAAATGGTGTAGGGTTTCCTGCCTGAGCAGGGGGTTGGACTAGAAGACCTCCACAGTCCGTTCCAGCTTGGGATTTATAGTAGTAGTAGTAGTAGTAGTAGTAGTAGTAGTAGTAGTAGTAGCAGCAGCAGCAGCAGCAGTAGTAGTAGTAATAATAATAATACTAATAATAATAATAATAATAATAATAAATTTATTATTAATAATAAACTCCGTTATTCTATTCTATTCTGTTCTGTTCTGTTCCAGTTCTAGTCTAGTCTAGTCTAGTCTAATCTAGTCTAGTCTAGTCTAGTCTAGTCTAGTCTAGTCTAGTCTAGTCTAGTCTAGTCTAGTCTAGTCAGGGATTGGGAACAGAAGCAAGTTAAACATTTGAGTGTGACAATAATAAGTGTGTGATTGGGTAAAGGACATCAAGATCTAGTATGGTCTGTGAGGCAATTATTTCATTAATACAATAATGACACCGCCCATCTCCCAAAATCTTAATCTGTCAGTTTAGTGAGGGGGTGCATGTTTCTGGAGGGGGAGAGGTGAGAGGGAGAGAAAGAGAGAGAAAGAGAGAGATGAGAGGGAGAGAGGGGAAGAGAGGGGGAGACAGCGAGCAAGAGAGAGAGAGATTCTCATCAGAATTGCCCAAGAGGAGAAGGTCTGCCCAACTGCCCAGCTATCCAAAATATTATGGGCAACAGGAACATGGGAAGATGATGGAAGTGGAAGATCCTTTTAGTGCCAACAGCCAAGGCATGATTTCATATGTGCAGGAGAAGACAGTGGTCATTCATTAAGACCTTCAGGGAAGAGAAGTGTTACATTACTCCCATATTTTACCATGAAAAACACCATGGTGAGAAAATATAAATCTAGTTTTATGTTGACTAAAGAGGCCACACTGACTTGATAGCAAATAATCTCTTATCAATGAGATAATGAGTCAGGATTACAAAATGAATGGGGTGCTTAAAGAATATAACAACAACAACAACAACAATAATAATAATAATAATAATAATAATAATAATAATGAGAATAATAATAATAATAATAATAATAATAATAATAATAATAATAATAATAATAATAATAATAATAATAATAATAGAGTTGGAAGGGACCTTGGAGGTCATCTAGTCCAACCCCCTGCTCAGGCAGGAAACCCTACACCATTTCGGACAGATGGCTGTCCAGTCTCTTCTTAAAAACTTCCAGTGTTGGAGCATTCACCACTTCTGGAGATAGGTTGTTCCATTGGTTAATTGTTCTAACTGTCAGGGAGTTTCTCCTTAGTTCTAGGTTGCTTCTTTCTTTGGTTAGTTTCTATCCATTGATTCTTGTACTGCCTTCAGGCGCTTTGGAGAATAGCTTGATTCCCTCTTCTTTGTGGCAGCCCCTGAGATATTGGAACACTGCTATCATGTCCCCCCCCCTCATCCTTCTCTTCATTAAACTAAACATACCCAATTCCAGCAGCCTTTCCTTATATGTTTTAGCCTCCAGTCCCTTAATCATCTTTGTTGCTCTTCTCTGTACTCTTTCTAGAGTCTCAATATCTTTTTTACATCGTGGTGACCAAAACTGGATGCAATATTCCAAGTGTCGCCTTACCAAGGTATTGTAAAGTATTAATACTTAATAATAATAATAGTAAAGTTGGAAGGGACCTTGAAGGTCATCTAGTCCAACCCCCTGCTCAGGCAGGAAACCCTATACCATTTCGGACAAATGGCTGTCCAGTCTCTTCTTAAAAACTTCCAGTGTTGGAGCATTCACCGCTTCTGGAGATACGTTGTTCCACTGGTTAATTGTTCTCACTGTCAGGAAGTTTCTCCTTAGTTCTAGATTGCTTCTCTCCTTGATTAGTTTCCACCCGTTGCTTCTTGTCCTGCCTCCAGGTGCTTTGGAAAATAGCTTGACTCCCTCTTCTTTATGGCAACCCCTGAGATATTGGAACACTGCTATCATGTCCCCCCTCGTCCTTCTCTTC
>NW_015390526.1:2271-12499 GCF_001527695.2 Protobothrops mucrosquamatus | reverse complement strand
TCACCATTGAATTTCATTTTGTTAGATAGTGCCCAGTGTTCAAGTCTGTCCAGATCCTTCTGTATCTTAAGCCTGTCTTCTGGAGTGTTGGCTATTCCTGCCAGCTTGGTGTCGTCTGCAAATTTGATGAGTTCCCCATCTATCCCCTCATCCAAATTGTTGATGAAGATGTTGAAGAGCACTGGGCCCAGAACAGAGCTTTGGGGCACCCCACTACACACTTCCCTCCATGTAGATGTGGTTCCATTGAGGACCACTCGCTGAGTACGGCTGGTCAGCCTTCATGTGACCTTGATTCTATCCCTCTGTTAATGCAGCCTAGCACTGTGTTGGCCTTTTTGGCAGCTGCAGCACACTGCTGGCTCATATTTAAGTGATTGTCCACTAGGACTCCGAGGTCCCTCTCACAGTTACTACTATTGAGCAAGATACCCCCTATACTATGCCTGTCCTTTTGGTTTTTCTTGCCTAAATGTAGAACCTTACTTTTTTTTACCATTGAATTTCAATGGAGACAGTATTTCATGAATGTTACCTTTCTTCTCCAATATTTGGGATACTTCTCCTCAGGAAAGTGAAATTTGTAACAGGGGAGTTCTCTAATAATGTAACACCATATAACTCAACTAAAACTTTGTTTTCCCTACAAAGAAGTTCACTGACAAGCTGCTCTTCCTTCTTATATGTTCTTCCTATTATTTAGCCAGAATCCCCTATAATAATAATAATAATAATAATAATAATAATAATAATAATAATAATAATAAGAAGAAGAAGAAGAAGAAGAAGAAGAAGAAGAAGAAGAAGAACAACAACAACAACAACAACAACAACAACAACAACAACAACAACAATAATAATAATACACACATTTTTAATAAATTTTTATTAAGATTTTTTTGGTACAGGAAAAGATAAATCCAAAGATAAAACAAAAGAAAAACTGCAAGAAATGAAAGTAACAATAAACAAAAGCAAAGAAATAAATTACTTCCAATCTTCCTGTCAACAAATATTTACAAGCTTGTTAACCCTCATCTCTCTTAGATGTCATATTTCAGAATCACAATCACAATCAAAATTGAGCTGGAAGGGACCTTGGAGGTCTTCTAGTCCAGCCCCCTGCTCAAGCAGGAGATCCTATACCATTTCAGACAAGTGACTGTCCAGTCTCTACTTAACAACCTCCAGTAATGAAGCACCCACAATGTCTGAAGGCAGGTTGTTTCTCTTCTTGATTAGTGTTATGGACATGTCTTGACAGGAAAGATCACAACTATTACAGAATTGTGCCTCCTGGAGTGTATCTGTGATTTTTCAGTAACATACTTTTTTTCAGTACCCCTTGGTATTTGTTGCCCCAAAGAACTTCGATGTCCCAAGAGGAGAAGGGAGGTCTCACTGTAATTACCACCATCTTCTGCTCCTTCTCCAGTGACTGCTTTTGATGTAAATGTCAGATTGAAGCAAGATGGAAGGGATCTTGCATCAGAAAAGGATACTGTAAATGCAGCAGTCAGGCTCTGTGTAGCAAAGCTTTTTTGGGGAGAGGCAGAGTCTGTGGCCTTGAACGTATCTTTATCTCCTTTCCATGTGGAGCTCAGTTTCTCTGCCTGAATTAGGAAAGTCATTGGAATTTCCCTATTGTTGTCCTTGTTTAGAAATGGGAAAGAGATTGATTCAGCCCCATGAATGATGGACCTCCCATTTCTGCTGCTGCTGCTGCTGCTGATGTCCCAGCCAGTCTCTGGGAAACTTAAAATGAAGTGCCCGCTGAGTTTGGAGCACCAGGATGGAAAACGACCATGGAGCTATTACAGGCCAGGAGACCATCTCATTAATGTAGTCCTCTCTGCAACAAAAATATCACATATAATGTTGCCTTTCAACATGGTTCCTTATAGTCAGACACACTTGTAAGTTTTTCAGTGTGATGGAGTTGCATCCCCTCCATTTGAATTTGTAGCACTCATTTTCCTTTCTTCTTCTTTACTTTCTTTTACATTGCATGATTTGTCAACTTTCTTGAACTGTTTTGATTTCCACAGTTTCCCTCTTTTACTTTATTTCGAGGAAGAAACTCAAATCCAAAGATGGAGCAGGAAAAAACAGGAAAGAAGTCCAGATTACACACCTTTCTCTGTCCAATCCTAAATTCGTCATTTGAATACTCATTTTTGTCTAAAACAGTGATTGAAGTTGTCTCTGTCTAGCCCATTTCAATATTTTTACAAGAGCTCACTTATATTCAATGCCTGACCATTATAAGAATCGGGGATAACTTGTTTTTAGAATTGCTATTGTGGGTCAGTTACAAAACATCTTCCTTTTATGATTCTCCTTTAATGATTGAATGCTTTTGAATCCTGGTTCCTGGGAAGATGAAAATTAGTGCTGCTATAAATAATGGTGTATTTATTATTCTTAACTTCCATCTCATCTTCTCAACAGTTATTAAAATGAAATGGTGATGGGTGAATATGATTTGTCTCTGGTTTAGGATCCGTATAGGCTTAACACTCAGAGGTCTTTTGGAAACAAAGTTTTAAATTGAAAAAGTATTTTGTTATTGCTGTTAATAATGATGATAATAAGATGAACCTATTTTTACAATAGTTTACCTTTGGACCAGTTAAGAATATTACGCTACATTTTTGCTATTCAAGTTGTCAACAAGAATCCCCAGCTCTTGCACAATCTCACACTTGGCTACAACATTCATGACAACTATTTGAACACCCTTGGGACTTCAGATGCCTTGCTGGACATGCTCTCTACTGGAAAAGCCAATGTTCACAACTACAGCTGTGGAAGGAAGGACAACATTTTGGTTCTCATTGATGGAGCTGCCAGTGACATCTCCATTCAGATGTCAACATTAGTAGGTACCTACAAAGTCCCACAGGTTTGTGTCTGTGTTTCTTTATATAGTAAAGTCAGTAGGGTAGTGTTGGGTGAGTGATAGATCCAGTTATACCTTCCCTTTGGAATTCATGAACTGCTTTTGTTAGATCGCGCAGGCAGTAAGACACGAGTCGAGTGACAGTCAGCTCTTGGTTTATTGGCAAGGCATCAAGTAAATCCAGACTGGCTCTCTGGGCCAGGGGAGCCCTCTTTTATGGGATTCCCCTGGCTTGTAATCACACAATTCCATTGGCTGGTAAGACCCTGTTGCTAGTTAGCCAACCAGCAACGGGCATGAAACTGTATGCAGATGGAGAAGGGCAATCACCCTTAATGGGCGATCAATGGTGAAGGGCAATCACCCTTAATGGGTGATCAGGATATGCATAGGGGATTAAGGGGGGGGGGAATACAAAGAACACAACAGCTTTTGTTTATGGACATTTTAGGTGTCATAGTTAGGGATTGGGTGCCACAATGTGGAGGGTGCAAGGATCAAAGCAGCCCTGTCCTCTCATGACAAATGCTTTGGTGAAGATGAGGAGAGATTTGTGTCTATTTGAAAGGTCTTTTGTACAAAAGAAAAGTGCAACAGTGATCGGAAGCTCATCCTTTGTACATAATATGAGCCAAAATAATGATATTTTCAATGGTGAACAAATCCCAGATTTGTGTAAAGAATCCCAATGGATTATACTACCTACAACTGATAAAACACATAGGTCTTATGAACTCGTATCATTAACTAACCAGTTTATTTTACAAATCACAAACAGATTATATCACTTATTTTTACTCTAATATTTTCATGATGAAATTTATCATAAAAATCTTGAAGAGCAATAAACCCCTCAGAGAGAAAAATGTTCCAAATAGTGGGTCCCTTACAAAATATGTCGGTCAAATTAAACCATGGTTTTCTGCCTTTGTAGATCTTAGTGCAGCATTTTAAAAGAAAAATAATATGGGAGAAACTTACTGCTCTTAAGAAGCAACCCAGATTGTTTTTTGAGGGTATAGCTTAGTCTCAATGGAGCCATGAGAAGTAAGATTAATAGTTACCAAGGGGCAAGACAAAGGTGCATACTTGAGTCATTGTCAATCAATCAATCAAAATAGAGCTGGAAGGGACCTTGGAGATCTTCTAGTCCAACACCCTGCTCATGCAGGAGACCCTATACCATTTCAGATTTAGATGGCTGTCCAGTCTTTTCTTAAACACCTCCAGTGATGAAGAACCTACAACATCTGAAGGCAAGTTAACCCTAACTCTTAGGAAGTTTTTGCTTCATTCCAGGTTCCTTCTCTCCTTGATTAGTTTCCATCCATTGTTTCTTCTCTTGCCTTCTGGTGCTTTGGAAAATAAGTTGACCTACTCCTCTTTGGAAAATAAGTTGACCTACTCCTCAAATACTGGAATGCTACTGTCATGTCCCGCCTAGACCTTATTTTCTCTACACTAGCCATATCCAATTCCTGCAACTGTTCTTCATATGTTTTTGTCTCAAGGACAAAATTATTCATCTTATTTGCTCTTATTCATCTTAGTTGCTCTTCTTTGCATTTTTTGCAAAGTCTCTACATTTTTTGTAATATGGTGACACAAACTGGATGTAGCATTCCAGGTGTGGTCTTAAGGCTTTATAAAGAGGTACTAATACTGTGTTTGAGGGGCTGCCACAAAGAAGAGGGAGTCAAGCTATTCTCCAAAGCACCTGAAGGCAAGACAAGAAGCAATGGATGGAAACTAATCAAGGAGGGAAGCAACCTAGAACTAAGGAGAAATTTCTTGATAGTTAGAACAATTAAGCAGTGGAACAACCTCTCCAGAAACGGTGAATGCTCCAACACTGGAAGTTTTTAAGAAGAGACTGGATAGCCATTTGTCTGAAATGGTATAGGGTTTCCTGCCTGAGCAGGGGGTTGGATTTGAAGACCTCCAAGGTCCCTTCCAACTTTTTTATTTTTATTATTTTTATTATTTTTATTATTATTATTATTATTATTATTATTATTATTATTATTATTATTATTATTATTATTATTATTATTATTATTATTATTTAGACGTGAACCTCAGTCAACTGAACATTCAAATTGACTGGTGCTGATGGTTGACATGGGTTGCTGCCAGCATCCTAGGTATCAACCAAGTACCTCCTTAAAATTATTATTATTATTATTATTATTATTATTATTATTATTATTAATAATAATAATAATAATAATAATAATATCATCATTATTTCAAGTGATATTGATTCCATTTTTCTGTAGATTAGGAATTTACAACAATTGCACTAGCTTTTTTGGCTGCTGCCGCACACTGCTGGCTCATGTTTATGTGATCATCCACTAGGACTCCAAGGTCCCTTTCACAGTTGTTATTCAGTCTAGACATTAATGATTTAACAGAGCTAATGTAGGATCCTTATTTACACACACCTAAGATGATAAATACATATAATAACACCTTTTTATATGTTGATGATATGAACTTTTATCATAATGCCAAATTAGATTCCATAGGCTGTATGGAGATGAACTTTGGAACTTAAAACAAATCACTACAAGAACAAACACAAACAAACCTCCTAACAAGTATTTTGGGTATGGAAAAAAGAATTTCAACTGCTGCCCTCAGAGCTGAATTGGGAATTTTTACAATTTGTTCTTTGTCTAAAATCAGGGCACATAGTTAGTGGTGTAAAATTTAAGCTATGGAAACTGACAGAATCCCAAACGTATGAAAGACCTCTTGGATTGTATAATTGATAAACTAAGAGCTGTGATCCACCTGTCTTTTCTGCACTTGATGAACAAGCACAAAAATATGGCTATCAAAGGAGAGAAAGATAGAACTATCCTCAGTAATGTTGGAGCTTTGAAATGAATGATCCACTACAAATGGACCTTCCAAATGGACAATTTCTGAAATGCAGAAATGCCTAAACATTTTAGAGCAGTATTTACCCAACCAAGATCTGAGCAGCTGGACAAAATAGATAAACATGGGGAATCAACCAAATCCCTTATCATGAACAGACTTGTATTTGTGGAGCTCCAGAGATAGAAGTCGTAACACATCTATTACACTGGTCTACAAATTTTGGGAAATTATCGACCTCCAAGATAATGTGTTAATTCTTACATATTTTGATTAGATGAATTAGAAAGCAGGTGATAAAGGTGCTGGTTGGCTAAAGTTTCAGGATATTTCACAATAAAGATTTATACACAGGCGAATATATTTGCCTAAAAGGGAGGGAGGTGTCTAGTGATCATGATGCTTCGTAACTTCTTGACAAAGTATGGTAGAACAATGAAAATGGTACCACATGGAAGTGTATAAATTTATCTTCACTTTGAGACTAAAGATTATTTCAGTATCAGTGGTGTAAGGAAGAGAGAGATCTGGGACTGCATATTAGATGTACAAACTATTGGGATACTTATATTAAAATAACATATCTCCTGTGTGGTCAAAATCCCAAAATTAAGTATAATATGGCCCTCTATTTCAACATTTTTTTTTCAGTGTAGATCTGCATATCTGGCTCAGATTCCAATGAATTGTAGGGTGATGCAGAAATATGATTTGCATTCTTTATTCCTATTCGGTTTTACTTAGATTCTTTAATTCGGTTTATATATATGATCTTGTTAATGTTCTTTGTTGTATATTTTGTATTTTAATGTGGCCTAAAGACTAATCAACAATACCACTTTACAATGCCTTAGTAAGGCCACACTTGGAATACTGCATCCAGTTTTGGTCATCACGATGTAAAAAAGATGTTGAGACTCTAGAAAGAGTACAGAGAAGAGCAACAAAGATGATTAGGGGATTGGAGGCAAAAGCATATAAGGAAAGGCTGCTGGAATTGGGTATGTCTAGTTTAATGAAGAGAAGGATGAGGGGGGACATGATAGCAGTATTCCAATATCTCAGGGGCTGCCAGAAAGAAGAGGGAGTCAAGCTATTTTCCAAAGCGCCTGAAGGCAGGACAAGAAGCAACGGATAGAAACTAATCAAGGAGAGAAGCAACCTAGAACTAAGGAGAAACTTCCTGACAGTTAGAACAATTAACCAGTGGAACAACCTGCCTCCAGAAGTGGTGAATGCTCCAACACTGGAAGTTTTTAAGAAGAAACTGGACAGCCATTTGTCTGAAATGGTATAGGGTTTCCTGCCTGAGTAGGGGGTTGGACTAGATGAGCTCCAAGGTCCCTTCCAACTTTATTATTATTATTATTATTATTATTATTATTATTATTATTATTATTATTATTATTAACCTATTTAATATGTTCATGAGATTCAAGTTGGATTGATTAAAAACTAATATTTTGGAATTGATCTAACTGGAAATATAATGTAGCATTTTTCATTGCTTTTTCAGATCTGTTTTGAAATTTTTTCAGAGTCTCTGCATGATAAAAGTCAATTGCCCTTTTATCACCCACTTTTCCCCAAACAAGAGGTCCTCTACCCAGCAGCTGTCCAATTGCTTCTCCATTTCAGATGGAATTTGATTGGTCTCTTTGCTTCAGACACAGAGAATGGAGAGAATTTCATGAGGACTTTGACTCCTTTGCTTGTCAGGAATGGGATCTGTGTGGTTATATCACAACAATTCTCAAAAACTAGACATACAACATCTCTCAGGGATGCCATCTCTAACTGGAGACAAGTCAATGTCTTTTTTCTATTCATCGAATTGGATTCCTTTTGGGACCGAATTCTTCTTGTCCATTTAACATTTAGACTTTTGCCAGGATACATTGAAAGGAAAGTCTGGATCATGACAGTGGTCGGACTACATACAATGAAAAAACACAAACTTCTCAAGTACATCCATAGCATATGGACCTTTACTTTTTCTGTAAAACAAAGGCCAAAAGATGATACCTTTGAACCCAACTTCTTTGTGGAACCACCATTTGGAGATCAGTCTTTTCGCTGTTCTTTTTCAAAGAATGTCTTCTCTGTCAAAGGCCGGAGAAGATGCACCCAGAAAGCACCACTGAAGATCCAACAGAAAAGGAACATGATCAAGATCACCACTTACCACCATTTTTATAGTGTCATAAAGACTCTAGCCCATGCCTTAAAGGCTGCATATTCCTCCAGATCCAAGAGGAGAAAAAAAGGGGGAGAAGAAAGATCAGGAGCACCAAGGCTGCATCCATGGCAGGTATGGGGTCCCAATATGGATCCATCAAATTTAGTTCCCTTATAGGTGGAATCCAACACAGAAGAAGGATCACCTTTTCAACCTACTTGTGCTACAAAAGAACATCAGATTTGGCTAATCTAATTGCTCAGGGCATAAAGTTACAAAGGGCACCATGACAGATACCTTTTTATATTAAACACTAGTGATTTTAGAAAAAGATTTGTGTGTTTTAAATAAATTCCTGTATGTATAACTTTGTGATTAGCATCACAGTCTTCTACATTCATAAATCTTTTTATAGATATTTTATTAGTTTTTAACTATAACAATCTCCAGTGCCTGGTGTACAGCATGTTGTCTTGGTTTATATTTTAACAAGAAAAAAAGGACAATAATAATTAATTAACAATCAATAATAATTAAATTTGATCATTCCATAATTAATATATTAATTAATGATACATTTCTTTGATCTTCTCTTCTCCCATTTGTATTCTCCTTCTTCAACCTTAGCCAAAATATAATTCTTAATATTTTCAATGTATAAATGATTAGATATAGGCATTTTCTATAATTATACAAATAATAATAATCTCTATATAGCAGTGTTCCAATATCTCAGGGGCTGCCACAAAGAAGAGGGAGTCAAGCTATTTTCCAAAGCGCCTGAAAGCAGGACAAGAAGCAACAGGTGGAAACTAAGCAAGGAGAGAAGCAACCTAGAACTAAGGAGAAACTTCCTGACAGTTAGAACAATTAACCAGTGGAACAACCTGCCTCCAGAAGTGGTGAATGCTTCAACACTGGAAGTTTTTAAGAAGAGACTGGACAGCCATTTGTCCGAAATGATATAGGGTTTCCTGCCTGAGCAGGGGGTTGGACTAGATGACCTCCAAGGTCCCTTCCAACTTTACTACTACTATTATTATTATTATTATTATTATTATTATTATTATTATTATTATTATTATTATTATTATTATTATTATATAACATTGTTTTCAGTTTATATTATTCTCATAACCAACATCTCATTAGTTCACCATACATCCTATTTTTATAATTTTTGTTCGCTTAAATTCCCTTATATTCAATCCAATTCTTATCAGTCATAGTTTTTTCATATTAGTCATAGCTATTAATAATAATAATAAAGTTGGAAGGGACCTTGGAGGTCATCTAGTCCAACCCCCTGCTCAGGCAGGAAACCCTATACCATTTCGGACAAATGGCTGTCCAGTTTCTTCTTAAAAACTTCCAGTGTTGGAGCATTCACCACTTCTGGAGGCAGGTTGTTCCACTGGCTAATTGTTCTAACTGTCAGGACGTTTCTAACTGTCAAAGTTTTCCCATTTAGGTGCATCCTCCCAATATTTTATATCATGCATTATAAAAATACTATACTTTTTAACTATCTTATATCTAGATATAACATCCTTTTTAATCAGTTTATATTTCATTTATATATTAATAAAAGTTACATCAACCTACTATTTTAACATTTCATATATTATAAAACATACGATATTACTTAAATCTCTTATTCTTCTTGTTATAAGGCCCCTTTGTGTTCAAAATTCTCTGTTCTTTTAGCCACATTCAAACAAATGTTTATTCACATAATAGTCCATCTGGTAGGGCGAGTCAAATCTCTTGTATCTGTCTCTGGTCTTCTTCTTTTGCCAAGTAATTTTCCAAATTGATGTAATCCGCTTACCCAGCAGTTCCTGTATTTTTACAAATGTTGTTGGGAATACAAAAGATGAAGTAAGTAAGATAAATACTTTCTGTCTCCCAAACTTTGATGGTTCTCCTGATAATTCCATTTTTCTTGTTGTATCAGAATCTTGAAGATTTTTCCTGTTTGTATCAAATTGTAATTCTTTTCCTTTGTTGTTTCATCAATTTGATCATACTCTTCTAATTTGTAGTCTGCTGTCTGGTATATTTGTGCCTTTGTTGTTATTTCCTGGGTGTTTTTTAATTGTAAATTTAGATTGGAAATATGCTTATTTAAATCATCAAAGTTGTTTCAGATTTCCTCGTGGTTTGAGTCTATTGTCATTTGTATTTGTCCTAACATTACATATATTTCCTCCTGGAAAGTATTTATCTTGCCTTGAAATATTGCTTCTGGAGGCCCT
>NW_015390526.1:0-2174 GCF_001527695.2 Protobothrops mucrosquamatus | reverse complement strand
CAAGGTTATTTGCAATTCAAAGGAACAACTTTTTCTTTGTTTCTAGGCATTCTGCCAATTTCTGAGTCCTTATTGTTAGTGTTCTATTCTCTGAGTCTCCACTAGATGTCAGCAGTTATTTCTTTTTTCAGTTTTCCTTTCAATCAAAAAGTTATTTTTGTTATATATTTTTATAATGCCATCAAAAAAAATTAGGGTATAATCTTGACAGTTTTTTAGTTCCTAAATTTGTCCAGACTGAAGTATTTTAAATCAAATTTTAATATATGTCTTCCCTCCTTTAATATTAATTTGCCGCTTCCATCTGTAAGGGAATGGGGATATAGTCCCTTCATTTCTGGAGCTTTTCTTGCTTTGGAGATCTGTTCAAGAATTTAGATAGTAGATAGAAGAAAGAAGATCAGTACTCTCACCAATTCCAAGCAAACTATTCACCGATGTTTAGGTTCGTGCTCTGGGACTTCGGCTGCAAGCAGCTTGGGCTAGACGCTGATCTCACACTAACCTTTCTCCTGTCGGGTTCGGAGGGCTTTCCCCAGATCAAACAAAGTGATTACTGTCACTTTGTGATCAATGGGGGTGCCCCTCCTTCACAGTCATCTCTCCGGGGCAGCTTCGGACCCATCTACAGTCCCCCAAGCAGGAAGAAACTAGCTGTGGGGAGCAGAGGTCTGCTCTCACATGGCCATGTGCTGCGGGCACAAAACCGGAATGCCTGCATTCATAAATCTGAATGGCACTTAAATGAGACCATTTAGCCTGAGCCTCCTCTCTGTAGGAATTCCGGTTGAAGCTTTTCTGACCGATGGCTGCTCAGTAATTGAATTAAGTCAATAAGTGAAATGGAAAGAAGAACTTCTCTCATTCCCTGGCTCAGCCCTAAAACTGCTTCTCCTTTTAGGATGTTTTTTTATTTCATTCAGCCACAATCTCCTCTCTTGTGACTGAGCTCATTTTTTTTCCATGTCTGACACTCTAGGAGAAACAGTGAACAAATCTCAAGCTTCTCAGTAACATCTTTCAGTTATTGGAAGAGTGCTGTATCCTCCCTTCTCCCACCAAGAGATTGTGTTAGTTGGAAGAAGGTGCTCCCAGACTTCCTATGACTGTCAGATTCCATAGACCAACATGATTCTTGTATTTCTCTTTACTCAAGGCTATGAACAGCTCTTTAGATGTCTTCCTTGGCTTCATTGCCCTTCCCTAAACCTGATCTAGCTTTCTTCTCCAAGAATGGTGCTTGCAAGGGGAGCTGGTATAAGTTGGGGTCTCATCAAAACAAGAACATTCATTTCCAGAGATTGCAATCAACTACTCTGTTGAGATCATTCTTGCAAATATTAGCACGTTTGGTATCTATCATGCTTCTTCTGCTACATTACATTTTTTCTTCTTTTAGTTGAGAACTTTATATTTGTCTCTCTCTTAAATTTCTTTCTCTCTTTTTTTTTTAGCCCATTTTGGTGAACCAACAAGATACATTCTGGATTTTATATCTGGTTCTATGTTACACATTTAGACACCCAAGTTGATACCAGCTATTAACTGATATCATTCAATTGCCTTTCATCCAAATTATTAATGACATTATCATAAAATTATTTACATAATTATTACCAAATCATTAAACTACTATTAATTTATTATAATCAGTGACCAGTTTACATATATTATCATATAAAAAAGAGCTGTGGTGATCCAGTGGTTAGAATGCAATATTGCAGGCTATTTCTGCCAACTGCCAGCAGTTCGATTCTCACTGGCTCAAGGTGGATTCAGCCTTCCATCCTTCTGAGGTCAGTAAAATGAGGACTGAAATTGTTGGGGGCAATATTCTGACTTTGTAAACTGCATAGAGAGGGCTGTAAAGCACTGTGAAGCAATATATATTGTAAGTCTAAGTGATATTGCTATATCATCCAGTCCTCACTTAACTAAATTCCTAGTCATCACATCATGAAACTGTTTGCTATATTTTGTTGAAATTGAGTTATATCATCAGCATTCCCACAATCTATTAAGGAAGTATAATGATATGTGAAAATAACCAGGGGGAAGAGATGCTGCCTAGAAATGATCAGATAGGAAAAGGGGTGGAGTCCACAGTTGCATAACAGGCATAGAACAAAACGTGGAAAGGACCCTCCCCTAACTTTTCAGGCTGTCAAAAATGG
>NW_015390525.1:35018-37387 GCF_001527695.2 Protobothrops mucrosquamatus | reverse complement strand
AAATTGGTTTTTAAATGGAGGTTGAAGTGATCTGCCAGAACTGAGAAATCATTAAAATTATACAAGGCAAACTATCAAGGTTTTTTAATTTAATGGACAATTTATAGCTTGTTGATGCATGGCAATATAAAAATATTGTCAGCAGTTCGAGTATCCTTATTCAGGTCTTTTTTTAGAGTAGACATAATTTCTATTTTTTGAGTACTAAGTCACATTTTGATTGCCAAGCTTCATAAACTAAAGATATTACCAACCCCCCTTTTCAGAACACAATCCAGTGAGTTTAGATTTTTAAACAGAAACCTAGTTTTTTTTCAGACTGAGGTTCAATGAAATGCTCCTTCAAAAAGGATCATTAATGAAGGAATATAAAAAAGAAATCAGAAGAGTTTTTTTTAATCTTAATAAAGGTACAGATATAAGAATGGTTTTGGATTTTAACAAAGTGTTCCCAAGAGGTTACTTTATACAACATAATAATAAAAAGGAAATGACCAGAAGGATTCAAAATCACAGCAACTGTGAAATAAATGCTTACAGCCATTAATGTGGACAGTGCAAGCAGCACCGAGCACAACTGATTAGGGGTAAGAGGTGATTTAAAGGTATTTGGGACCAAAACATTCACAATTATCTTTCCTATACTTATTCCTATCTTATGGTTATCACTTTGTTGGTTGTAGCTTACGATCTTTGATTTTACTTTATGATTTAAGATTTATCATTTTGTCGTTTGTATGTACGCTGGAGAGAAATTTCTTGTGTGTCCAATCACACTTGGCCAAAAATAACCTATTCTATTCTATTCTATTCTATTCTATTCTATTCTATTCTATTCCATTCCATTCCATTCTACATTCCATTATTCTCTTCTCTTCTCTTCTCTTCTCTTCTCTTCTCTTCTCTTCTCTTCTCTTCTCTTCTCTTCTCTCTTCTCTTCTCTACATTCCGTTATTCTACTCTACTCTACTCTACTCTACTCTACTCTACTCTACCCTACCCTACCCTACCCTACCCTACCCTACCCTACCCTACTCTACTCTACTCTACTCCACTCCACTCCACTCCACTCCACTCCACTCCACTCCACTCCACTCTACTTGTTGTAACTTTGAATTGTCACTAAATGAACTGTTGTCAAGGACTACCTGTATATGGTTCCTTCTGCTGTTTACTCACAGATTCTAGGTTGTTTGATAGATGCATTTAAACTTCATATTCAGTTCTATTTTCTGATTTCTAAAGGTAGATTTATAAGTGTTCACTGATCACACTGGTCTAAATCTGTAAGAGCAGCAATAGCACTTAGACTTATATACTGCCCTATTGTGTTTCACAGCACTCTCTGGGTGGTTTACAATCTCAGCAACTTCCCCCAAGAATCTGGGTCCTCGTTTTTCCAACCTTGGAAAAATGGAAGGCTGAGGCAACCTTAAGCCGATCAGGATCGAACTCTAGGCTGTGGGCAGAGTTTGCCTGCAATACAGCATTCTAACCACATGGCCACCAGGGCTCTTAATAAACTGACTGACTTAAATACTAAAGTATGTGTTAAACTCAAGAGATACGGTATCTCTTGAAAAAGTCATCAAGGGGATTTCAGAAGTTATATGTAGAAGAGTCATAGAAATAAATCTTTGTAATGATATATTTATTCAATACGAGTACATGCATATTGGTGTGAGCATCTCTGCATGCATGTTTGTGTGTCAGAAATACAAAATCTGAGACATTCTGTTGTTCAGAAGCAAAAAAAGAAAAAAAAAGAATGTTCAGAGGATAATGAATGAAATTTTCATGTGGATTCATCAGCCTAGTAAATATCGTCCACAAGTCACATCAAATCTTTTTAAGAATTCTTTAGAAAACTGCTTTGTCTTTCTTCTCTTGTCTTTCCACACCAATTCACCCCCTGTCTATTTTATGTCACACCACATCACCGGAAGAGGAACTTCGGGAGTGCAAGTCAGCAGAAGTGCGTATCACTGTATGCACATTTGCCCTTTTGTCAGTCTGGTTTTGCTGCAATTGTGGAAATCTCCCAGACCTTGATGGTTACTGTTTTAGATGCAAATGCATATCAGCAATATGCACCCACTACATCCTGATCTAATGCTGAGTTCCTGTTTATTAAATGTTTATTATTTTGTCCTAGAAACCTGGTGCTAGAGCAGTGGTTCTCAACCTGTGGGTCGGGACCCCATTTGGGGTCGATCGACCATTTCACGGGGGTCGCCAAGCAAGGCTGTCCGCCATTTTTTTTGTCCGCCATTTTTTTTGTCCGCCATTTTTTTCCCCTTTTCCGGCGGGTGCCTTACCTCCCTTGGGCTGGGCCAGCTGGTGGTCGGCCTGCTCCGTCTCTGCCGCTT
>NW_015390525.1:0-34401 GCF_001527695.2 Protobothrops mucrosquamatus | reverse complement strand
CGACCATTTCACGGGGGTCGCCAAGCAAGGCTGTCCGCCATTTTTTTTGTCCGCCATTTTTTTTGTCCGCCATTTTTTTCCCCTTTTCCGGCGGGTGCCTTACCTCCCTTGGGCTGGGCCAGCTGGTGGTCGGCCTGCTCCGTCTCTGCCGCTTGCCAGCTACGCCTCGGCCAGCGCAGGGGGCGGAACCACGCATGTGTGGCACTCCCGGGCAGGGAAAGTCCTCGACTTACGACCGGTTGGGTAGTCCTCGACTTATGATCGGTTTAGTCCTCGACTTACGACCGGTTTAGTCCTCGACTTACGATTGGTTTAGTCCTCGACTTACGACCGGTTGGGGTCACGGCATTAAAAAGGTTGAGAACCACTGTGCTAGAGACTGATTTGCCAAACCTCGGGCTATGTCTCAAAGCAAGTTCAGCGCGGTTCGGTGAAATGCAGTGGTTTTTTTTAACAAAACTCAGAGTCATGCAGATCGTGTTGGATTTTCAAGATGTTGAAAGCATTCCTTTTTTATCTGAGCAAATTCTGAAAGAGAAGTTCAGTTGCAAATAGAACACTGAGGCTGCCGTGAGAATTTATCAAAGGTACGATAAACATTCTTTCAGTGAAAACGGCACCTGGAATTCTGTGCTTTAATTTACTTCTCGGTTCTTCTTGTTGATACTGTTATTAATGCAGAATTTCTGTTCTTACCAGTTAGTTACATTCAGTCAATTTTGTTCGTTGGACAAAACCTGTTAGCTGACTTTCAAAAACCTTCATCCATTCCAACAAATTCCTGACTCCTTGGTCCTGTGAGCAAATTAGCCCAAAGTAAACTAGATTTCCTCAAAGACTGCAGAGGGAGAGAGAGAGGGGGAGGGAGAAGGTGGAGAGGGAGAGGGAGAGGAAGAGGGAGAGGAAGAGGACAGGAAGAGGGAGAGAGGGGGAGACGGAGGGAGAGGGGGAGAGAGAGAGGGAGGGAGGGAGAAGGAGAGAGTGGGAAAGGGCGAAGGAGAGGAAGAGGGAGGGGAAGGAGAGGAAGAGGGAGAGAACAGGAAGAGGAAGAGAGGGGGAGAGGGAGAGGAAGGGAGAGCGAGAGAGAGAGGGAGGGAGGGAGAGGGAGAAGGAGAGGGAGGGAGAGGGAGAAGGCGAAGGAGAGGAAGAGGGAGGGGAGGGAGAGGAAGAGGGACAGAACAGGAAGAGGGAGAGAAGGGGAGAGGGAGAGGAAGGGAGAGCGAGAGAGAGAGGGAGAAGGAGAGGGAGGGAAAGGGAGGGAGAAGGCAAAGGAGAGGAAGAGGGAGGGGAGGGAGAGGGAGAGGACAGGAAGAGGGAGGGAGGGAGAGAGGGAGAAGGAGGGAGAGAGAGAGAGAGAGAGAGAGAGAGAGAGAGAGAGAGAGAGAGAGAGAGAGAGAGAGAGAGAGAGAGATTTCATATATTTCTGAATAATCTGCCAAAGATGCTTGTACATTGTACAAGCCTGGGCAGATGGGGCATGATTTACTTATTCACATGATCAAAACACTGTGCACAGCATAGGATGTGTGTACAGCTAGTCCTCATCTTACAACAGTTGATTTAGTGAGCATTCGAAGTTACAACAGGTCTGAAAAAAGCGACTTATGACCTTGGCAGCATCCCCGTGGTCATGTGATCAAAATTCAGATGCTTGGCAACTGGTACATACTTATGACGGGTTGCCGTGTCCCGGAGTTGTGTGATCCTCTTTTGTGGCATTTTGACAAGCAAAGTCAATGTGGGAAGCCAGATTCGCTTAAAAACCGAAGTGATTCACTGAACAACTGAGGCAAGAAAGGGTGGAAAGGGGAACAAAACTCACTTAACAAATGTCTTCACTTAACAACAGAAGATTCACTTAACAGGCTCAACTGTGAATGTCATAAGCCAAGGACTGCCTGTATTGCTATCCCAATCATATTCACTGGATTGTGTATGGATTAAGACTAGGATTAAGGTCTGCTCTGTCTCACCAAGATGGTGTAAAAATAGTAGCTCAAAATAGATAAGACAGAAGGGCGTCCCTTTTGTTTTAATTCCAGATTTAATTTCTCAGTCCCAAAGAAATAAAGTTAATATCAATAACCTTTTCCTATCCCTATCCACATTTTCTAAAAGACAAAAGGTCCTGCTTTGGTGAGAAAGAAATTCAAATATACTTTGAATTTGCATACTCATGCAAAAGTATGTGGCATTATTTGTTGGAGTTTCTGCAGAGAAAGTATTTCAACAGTGGTTTATAACAATAATGTGCAAGGAACCAGATTTGATAGCAAACGGGTTCCTCGGAGTAATGGACGATGGTGGCTGTGTTTTGGTATTTAATTCTAGGTGCATGTGGACACATTGACTTATGATTGAAAGCAGAAGTGAGTTAGTGCAAGGACTGACAGGCTGGTTCAGTATCCTGAGCACTTTGCCTACGTTGTTATTTTCAAATAATTCATAAAAACAAAGAATGGCAGCATTGGAAAAGACTCTGAATTTCTGCTGAGAACAAAAAACTCATACCGTCCCAGTCTTGACCCTCTTTGCATGAAAATGTCTCGGGATAAAGTTCTCACATTCCAAAAGGGAGACTGTTCCTATTTTCAATCATTCTCAACATCAGAAAATTCCTCCTTATGATCAGCTTGGTTTTCCTTCCCCAAAATTTCCACCCAGTCATTCTTGTCCCACCCACGAGAGCTCTGGACAATAAATCTACTCCTTCTTCCTAGAGGGAGTAGATTTATTGTTCTGGGTTGGAGACGTACAAAGAACGGAATTGGGTATGTCTAGTCTAATGAAAAGAAGGACTGGGGGGGGGGGGACATGATAGTACTGTTCCAATATTTGAGGAGTTCCTGCAAAGACAATGGGGGTCATATTGGTCCAAAGCACCAACAAGCAAGAAACAATGGCTGGAAACTAACCAAGGAGAGAAGTATCCTAGAACTAAGGTGAAAATTAAGAGCATTTGGTGAGAGCAATCAACCAATGGAATAACTTGCCTTCAGAAGTTGAAGGCTTTCAGAAAGAAACTGGACAACCATTTGTCTGAAATGGTATAGGATCTCCTGCTTGAGTAGGGGGTTGGACTAGAAGACCTCCAAGGTCCCTTCCAACTCTGTTATTCTATATTCTGTAATCCTCTTTGGCAAGGAACATAAATATGAAAATGGAACGAGTAGGGGTTTGGATTAGAAGATCTCTGAGGTCCTTTCCAACTCTATTAGTCTATTTTTCTATTTGTCCTTGTGCCCGTCCTCAAGGATTGTCTCCCTTCTTGTTTAGCTTAACATGTCCTTATTTCCACGATCCCCCCCATCCACTGCGTTTTAGCATTTTAGCTCCAGCACTAAAAAATACAATAGGTAGGAGCAATCATTATCTCTCAACTTGACTTTATGGTCTTTATTACGCACTTCCACTTTCTCTGAGACCTTTCCGAGGCTATTATTCAGTAAAGTTTTGTCCAAAAGTCTTTTGTTTTCCAACAAGCGAGGAGTTTGTTACGTGACAACAAAGAGATGTGAGACAAAATGGCATATTTTAATGAACTCTCGTTTTAATGACTGCCTTCAGCGAAAGAAGCAATTTAAGTACACAGAATAAATGGGACCACAATATGTGTCACCCGTCAACAATGTACAAATGGATCCAGTTTTTTCTGACAACAGTTGCCTTAGGGAAAGAGAGCACTCTGAAGTCTAAAAGATTTAATTCCAGTAATGTTCTCTACCATAACCATTCCCCCCATCTGAGCATAGAGGATCCGGTTCAGAGAAGAGTCATTTCAAAGCTCTGTGTGCTAATTTGATTTCAGATGGCATGAGAACACTTGAATGCTCAAGCAGGCTTGTTCTCGTGCATCATACTTCTTGTATCCTTATTTATCTATCTGTTTTTCCCCTGCCCTCCCTCACCAGCTTTTGGAAAATGAACAAATTTGCAAGGGCAGAAGCATTTAAAGAAGGAGAAATGAAGAATGCAAGGGTAGTAAATGAAGCCTAGTCTCACTAACAGCTCTTGATGTCTCTTGACAAAATAGCCCGTGTTCTTCTTGCTGCTATTGGGAATGGATTAGGTCCAGAGCTTGAAGTAAACATACAAGAATAACTGTATGCTATTCTAAGCTGTCTTTTGTCCATCCATCTGTCCATTGGTACATCCAAATGTCCATTGCTCTGTCAATTTGTCCATCTGTTCATCTAACTATCTGTCTGTCCTTTATCTGTCCATTTGTTGGCTCATCTGTCTGCCATGCATCTATTTGCCTATTCATTGGTTCATCTTCCCATTTGTTTGTCTGTCCCTCTGTATAACTTCCTTCTGGCCATATGTCTGACCATCCAGCAGCCCATCCAGCCATTAATCCGCTGTGCTGCCTCAACACAGTTAAGGAATGAGCAAAGTACATTGAGACTTTATTCCAAATTGTATGTAATTCCAGCAGGGCCAAACACTCAACCCAATCACCCTAGAATTAGTAGGGCCCAAATCCCAAAGCCATTCTGTCTTGCCAGGGTTCAGACGAAGCCTATTGTCCCCCAACCTGACCCTCAAGATTTCAGGCACCAGGATTAGACAGTGATACAAAAGCTGTCCACTATGGTGGGATCTAGTGATGGCTCTTTGTAGAAGGGGTGAACCAAGTCCTCTTTAAGAAATAAAGAAAGAGACACCTCACTGAAAGAGGAATTAACTCTCACTGTAATGGTAATGACAAGCTCCAGGGTGTTTTAACAAGCCAGGAGTGGGATATGGATCTAAAGAGCAGGTAATAAACACTATGCCAAGGTTCTGACTGATGAACCCAACATAGTAAGCACCGCCGAGATGACCCAATCCATAGAACATAAAATAATAGAGTTGGAAGGGATCTTGGAGATCTTCTAGAATACTGGAATAGTTGAATACTGGAATACTGGAATGAGTTGCCATTTTGACCTGCCCATCATGGGTGACCCTTTGTTCAATGATAGAGCTCAAGGTTCCTCACCGTGTTTCTAAAGCATGACGAGAACCAAGAATAACCATGCATGAAGAAATGTCATCAACCGAGATAGGAGATATCAACAAACAAATGTGAAAACATGAGCTTCAGATATTCTTTATCTTGGATTGTTCAGAAGGGAATGTTTTGGCTCTATCTTTCTTAAGGTACCCACATCACACAAAACAGATCCAATATAATTAGCCCATCTTGTGAGACTATTAAAAATACACTATTTCGCCAACTGTTCTTTTCAATGAAACAAATCTTGGAATTTTATCAGGCAGGATCAGATGTACTAGATCAATTTCCCGAGTGGGTCTAAATAAATTCCTTCCTAATCTAGATATAATTGACTCTCGATGGTTAGAATTTTGCACTAATGCTTATTTAAAGAGGCCATTTTTAAAGGAAGGCAAAAGGTCATTTTTAGTCATCTTTGAATTAAGGGACTAAATGAAACAATGAATGAATGTTTTGAGTTGTTCTGCTTCACCAGATAACTGTGTTATGTTCTGAAAGGTCGTACTGGAGTGCAAAGAAATTAAACTCATTCTCAAATTTGCAATGTGGGACGAGAAAGAATCCTAGTTAACAACCTTTTCAGGCATCCTGCAATCCTCTAGCTGAAACTTTCTTGCTGTTATTTAGTAAAATAAGTAGTTTTGTGTTTTTTTTTAGGAGAGAGGTAGCATGAAATGTCCTGTATAATTGAATTTGATGTATCTCAAAGAATAGTAATATAGTTAGTTTTGTATTGTTAACTTAATGCCAAACCATCCAATTTTATGACGAATGACTGATTACCAATGAAAGAGAATATTTGTAGCTCCAGGGTTGAACTGTGGGGTGCTTATGATGTTAACGAATTTGGTAATGCAATGCAAGAAAACAGCCAAGCTCAAAAAGCATCAAGGACTCCGCAGTGATTATCTTTGACCAGTTGCTCACATGGAAAAAGACTTCAAATTCAACTATCAAAAATCCCTACGTGTTCTTGATCGGTTATAGATCTCACTATTGAGAAGAAAACCTGCCCCGGAACCAGGAAGATACAGTATATATCCATTTCCTTCATAGCTCTTGTTAGTCACAGTGGAATCCAATATCTTCACACAAACAATAACAAAAAAAAGTTTAAATTAGAATACATTGTTTTCATTTGCACAGGAACTAATTATTCAAATACAACTATCATCAATCAAGCTTAAATGGTAGCATTTACATCAGTCAAGCTGACATTTAGAAAATCGGAATGATTCTTGCTTGAGTCTCCTTTCACGGAATAAACTGAACTGACTGAACTAATGAAATAATGCATAGTGATTTTTTTTAAACTTTATGCATGTATAATTAGAGTGTAATGATATAATGCATGTTGAGAGACAGAGAGAGAATAGCCAGCCAAATTGAAGCACTGAGCAGTTCTTTATTCATGTGAACTATACATTATTCATCTCTCCCTCTCTCTCTCTCCCTCTTCCTCTCTCTCTCCTGTCCATCTGTCCGTCCGTCCGTCCATCCATCCATCCATCCATCCATCCATCCATCCATCCATCCATCCATCCATCCATCCATCTCTATCTATCTATCTATCTATCTATCTATCTATCTATCTATCTATCTATCTATCTATCTATCTATCTATCTATCTATCTATCTATCCTGTCTGTCCGTCCGTCCGTCCATCCGTCCGTCCGTCCGTCCGTCCGTCCGTCCGTCCGTCCGTCCGTCCGTCCGTCCGTCCGTCCGTCCGTCCGTCCGTCCATCCATCCATCCATCCATCCATCCATCCATCCATCTCTGTATCTATCTATCCTGTCTGTCTGTCTGTCTGTCTGTCTGTCTGTCTGTCTGTCTGTCTGTCTGTCTGTCTGTCTATCTATCCTCTACCTATCCATCCATCTAACCTGGATTTGGAATTTTTAGCTGCCAGTTATGCAATATCAATCTTCCTCGTTGTATTGGTTCTTCTTTGTTCACATATTTATGTTTCCTTTCTGTCTGTGCCCTAGAACCTCTTGAGAAAATATATTACTTGCACTAATATAGATTTAAAGTGGACAATGCAATGCATTGCAAACATCATGGAAACATCTATCTTAAAGATCCCTGAATGATAATTTTTGCTTTATTTTTTCCCCCTCTGAGACAAGATCTGTGAGAGGTTGTGCATCCTCATAAATATGAACTCTGATAATGTGCATTGTATACACAAGATGACTATATTCACGTATTCTTATTTTGATGCTACTGGTATGAATAGAAGATACCAGAAAGATTCTGCTTATTTTTTTTTTTAAAAAAAACCTGTATCATTTCACTGTGAGTTGCTAGGTTCATGAACTGGTCAAAAGTCAAACTAATTATGTGGTCTGTGTATCCTTTGATTGAAGAGTATCCACACATATGCAGAGAAAAATCTTTTCCACACACAAAAAGGTTGTTTTTGCTCAAAAGTGACATATAAACGTACGGAGTCCAGGTTTCTCTTGCATTAGTAATATTATAAGCCTACCCAGCACTGAATAGTTTAAATTTTGTGCTGCAATTTTATGCAGTCTCAGGAAATACCATCTTTTTAATGAGGTAATAAAAAGTTAAGTATGTTGTATCTCTTTTATGGCATAATGTGGAATTTTTACCATGGAATCGTTGCCCAACAATATTTAAGCTCATTTTTGACTATTAACATTGGAAGTGATCCAGAACAATTATGTCCTTGAATAATAGTATAGCAAAATACACTGAAGCTAAACTATAACTAATCTATATTCCCTATGTTCTATAATGGGTCCAATCAGAGGGACAATAATGTTTCTTGTCCTCTTTTTATGACCACTTTGCCCAGCCTGCTGCTCTTCAAATATGTTGAAATCACAATTTCAGGAATTCTCAACCAGTGTGCAGTATCAACGCATGCAGAATGCATACAATTAATGAAGCATTAGAACACCACAATTACAGGCACAATCGTGCCATGTGGATATGTCCCCTAGAAAGTGGTTAGTAGGCCATACGTCTGCCAGGGCAATGAGGCTGTATGGATTTGCCACAGGCAGGAGGATGAAGTAACACATCAAAAGGATGTTTATGGAGATTGTCAACCATCCAGGTCACGGTTATCTCAAAGGTGCTTTTCCGAAAGGAAATTGGACTTTCTTGTTGTTGTTTTTTCCTTGAAAACATTTTGCTTCTCATCCAAGAAGCTTCTTCAGTTTGCAAGTGAACTGAAGAAGCTTTTTGGATGAGAAGCAAAAGATTTTCAAGGAGAAAAAAAAAGGAAGAAAGTCCAATTGACTTTAGGAAAGGCAACTTTGGGACATTAGAAGGGTGTATTCATCAACATGTTTGCCTTCACCCAACACCTTGGAGTATTCTTGCAGAAATGCCCCATTAGAATTCGTAACTCAGATCCCGATGGGACATTCGCGAGACAGGCCTTCATTTCCACGAATCATGTTTCTAAGTTTCTTTTGCAAGCTGCCAGATAACTGACTTGGCAGAAAATTATTTTTAATCTTTCAAAAGCCAAAAATAAAATGACTTAGTGTATATACAGAGAGGTGAGGAATCCCTCTCCTTGAAGAAACCATCCTGCCATTAAGTGATTTTTTTTTCAGATTCCTTACACACTCTATCTATTGATGGTTTGAGAGAGGAGTAAAAGAATCCATTTATGCCAAAGGAGGCCTCAGACACCACCTGTCTGCCATTTTTTTTCTGCTGCTTTCGAGTCAGTCCCCAAGAAGATTAAGATCATTTTACAGACACACTTAACAACCCACTTAGGAAAAAGGATTTAGGAGTTGGAACATTTACATCCCAACAACTCTCTGCCTACTTAACTAATAAGCCTAGCCAGATTAGATGAGAATTGAAACCTCTTCACCAACCCTTTTTTTAACAATCCAGTGGTATAGCCCTGCATTTAATATACTTTCAGTTCCTAAAGTTAAAGAGAATATAACAAGGAAAACAAGTAATATTAGGCCATTGACTTTCATCAATGAGTATTAAAGAATGAGGCTAAGTATGATATAGGTAAAGGTAGAGGCTTCCCCTATCCAGTTGTGTCTTACTCTAGCAGTGGTGCTCATTTTTAGCATTGTCTTAAGATGTTTCCAGGGTCATATGACCAGCCTGATATCCTGCCGCAGTGCATGCCTCAAAACACTATTATTTTCCCACTGAAGTGGTACCTATTTATCTACTTTCATTTTCATGCTTTCTGATTGCTAGTGTAGAAATAATTATAAATCCTGCCCCTGTCCATGACCCCAGGAAAAGAAAAAGAAAAGAATCATTCCTAAAGACTACAAAAAAACCCTGCCTCCCAGCCAAGCAGAGTAGCCTCAGGCAACAGGATAAGAGCATTCTACAAATGCATACATTATATCCATTGATGGGAAACAAAACTGCAAGAATATAACAAGAAGTGTCTTCCGCACTTCAAAGTGAGGTAAGCCA
Organism: Protobothrops mucrosquamatus; assembly: GCF_001527695.2. NCBI lineage: Eukaryota > Metazoa > Chordata > Lepidosauria > Squamata > Viperidae > Protobothrops > Protobothrops mucrosquamatus. The sequence goes on along the minus strand of NW_015390525.1, from coordinate 24,953 downwards.
AACTGATAGGATTAAGCTCGGTAAACACAAAAACCCTCTAGATTTACATTCCCCAAGGCTGGACTTGACCCCATCCACCACCCAGAAACCCAGATAGGGACAACCAAAAATACCAAAAGACACATTATTAAACTAATCAGATACCCCACCAAGTATCTCAATCACAAAAGTCCAGAAGGGTATAAAAATCATTCCACCCACCCTTCCAAATTGTTAGCTGACCCAGAACCCAACACTGTTGTCACTGCAGTCTCTGGCTTCCAAAATAAAACCTCCTTTCCCAGCAGCTTACTCCTCATTTCATTCATCGGCGCTGTTCTCGTTGTCCTGGCTGAAAAGAACGAACCAAAACAATTTTTTTTTCTTCCAACATTAGGTGGGCAGGAGCTGGGGCAAATGATGGGAGTTCACCCTGTCACATGGCGCTCAGGTCTTGAACTGGAGTTGACAGATGATATATAGCTATAGCTATAGGTATAGATGATATAAATGATATACAGTAGATGTAGGTGTGTATATATAGATATATACATAGCACATAGACTTATATACCGCTTCACAGTGCTTAACAGCCCTCTCTTATGGAGTGAAGGAACTGGATGAGGCTGTTGGCAGGCCCAGAGGATGGGAGAGAGGCTTTTGGAGGAGTTGATGGTGGTGGCAGCGTTCTCCAGGGGTGAAAAGAAGCAAGGCCTCTTTAAGGACAAGGTGGAAGAGACAAGATCAGAAATAGGAAAGGAGGCGAGGTTGTCGTGCAGGAATACAAGCTAATTTGAGGGCTGATCCACATGGAGCTCCGTTTCCATCTGTCCTGTTTGCCATCGTTCGCTCCCTAGAGACTAAAATGGAAGATCTGAAACTTGAGCTGGCCACGAACAAGGAGTGTATATCGGAGGTGGTGACCTTTTGAGAGCTGTATGCAACGAAATTTCATTTTGATGTATGCTGATTGGTGTACTTTCAAAGTGACAATAAAGTTGTTGTTGTTGTTGTTATTGTTGTTGTTGTTGTTGTTGTTGTTATTATTATTATTATTATTATTATTATTATTATTATTATTATTATTATTATTATTATTATTATTATTATTATTAAGCAGTTTACAGAGTCAGCCTATTTCCCTCAACAATCTGGGTCTTCATTTTACTAACCTCAGAAGGATGGAAGGCTGAGTCAACCTTGAGTTGGTCAGAATCGAAGTGCTGGCAGTCAGCAGAATTAGCCTGCAATACTATATACATATATACAGAGGGAAAGGCACTGAGACCGTTAACAAAAGAGTCAAAATAAATGATAGAGTCAAACAGGATACAAACACCATAAAAACGATTGAAATGCAGACCAACCAGACAGGACTGAGGACTTGCTCCAAGAACCGAGCGCAAGTACTAACGAACATTATTTAAATCATTCCTTTAACTGGCTTTTAACCCTGAAGATGTTGGGAGCTCCCAACGAAAGCTCGGTTTTCAATTAAAGTATTTTTACTTAAACCCTCCTGGTGATCGTAAATCAATTAGTTATTTCATAATGAATACACCCGGGAGTCATATTTTTACAGATATCATTAACCATAGCTATATAGCTATATATAGATATAGATATATAGATATAGACATCCTAATGATGTCAGCAACTACACCAACACCCAAAGCAATTGGATTTATCTATCTGCTGCCTATATTGTATCATAACCTCTTTATAGGACTTATCCCCCTCAGCCCAAAACTATGCAGTCTCAAAAATTAATGACAAGCCAAACCCGCGTTGCATTGCTTGAATTAAAGAATGAGAATAGGAAGAATGACAGAGAAGCAATATAGATTCCTCCCACACAGTAGACTCTGATCAAATATTGTCATCTGTCTCTCCCTCGCCGAAGCTGAGTCTCACATAAGCTACTGCTGTTCTCTATTGAGCATTCATCAACATTTCAAAATTCAGAAAAGCAATCGGTAGAAGCCAGTCCATGGAAGACTGCCATGTTGTTAGTAAGTAAACCGAGCTGCAAGTGACCGATAAAAAAAACCCCAACAAACAAACAAATAAAAAAACAGCATGGCGTGTTTAACAAGGTCCAAAGTAGATCAAAGCTATAGGAAACATTTGTCCCTGAAATGTAAGAGTGCAAACACAAGCTATCAGTCTGATCCCTCAGTGGAAGAAAAAAAATGACCATTTGAAAAATGTACACAAATTCTCATTTGTACAGATACAACACAGATGGGCAATGTCTTGAAGAAGAAATTGCAAAATTAAGGCTGCGATGAGAAATCAATCAGGTATTGACTTCAGAGAGTCATGTCAGAAATGTATTCCTAGCAGCTCTTTCTTCATTCTATGTAGAAACAGGTTCTCTATCATCTTACACTTATAATAGCAAATCAAACATATTTAATAGCCATCCATGATCGGCAAAGTAAGGTGAGGATATGAATATGTCTCACTTCCCTTTGGATATGTGGAATATAAACTTCACTAGTTATTTGGGTTGTTTCAGCATCTTCAGTTACTTTATAGGAATAGAAGCATTTATGCTTGTGGCATTGATTTTTAAAACCTAGAGTATCTTAAGAAATGCCTTGATGTGGGGGAAAGAGTGGCAGAATCAGAGGGACCTTTGAGATCTTCTAGTCCAACCCCCTGCTTAAGCAAGAAACCCTATACCAGGGATGACAAACCTTTTAGAGACCGAGTGCCCAAACTGCAACCCAAAACCCACTTATGTATTGTCGGGTGCCTGGTGGGCGTGGCCCATTGGCTGGGTGTGGCCCATTGACTGGGTGTGGCCCATTGGGTGGGCATGGCCCATTGGGTGGGCATGGCTGCAGTGGTAACGGCAGACTGGGTGGGACTAAAAAGTTCAATCAATCAATTCCAACTTTGACAGATCTTTTTTTTCCCCGCGATTGATTGATTGAACCTTTTTTTTTTTTTTGCACACAGTGGCGGAGGCCTAAAGTAAAAAGGTTTTATAAAACCCAGCTGAAGGCCTAGGACTGGGGCGACAGCATGCATGCCCACAGAGAGGGCTCTGAGTGCCGCCTCTGGCACCCGTGCCATAGGTTCACCACCACGGCCCTATACTATTTCAGACAAAGGATTGTCCAGTCTCTTCTTAAAAACCTCCAGTGATGAGGCTTCTGAAGGCAAGCTGTTCGGCTGGTTAATCGTTCTCACTGTTAGGAAATTTCTCTTTAATTCCAGATTGCTTCATTTTCAAATCTTCTAAAATTCCACAGACGGCAAAATTATCTTTTTATGCCTTTACCTTAAAATAATTTCACAAGGTTCATAAACTACCCTGCCGTATGCACATGCAACTGTGTTCCGTATGTAAGATTGCCAACTCATCATAAAATGTTTCTCTTTTTTGAACATATCCATGTATCGGGGTTTTAGCTAACTTTGTAATTATAGTCCTGCTGTTCATGTGCTGTTAAGCAAAGCAAATGATGTGCCTCTTTATTCAATTAGAATATTATTAAGTCATCCCTTAAGACCAAGAATAATGAGTTGAAAAAGAACATCTGGGATGTTATTCTTAGGAATTTTATGTGGTTTTAATTTGAATTTTAAAGTCTGCAGTCGTTCTTGCTGCTGCTATAAGAGATGCTGAAATAGACTTATAAACATATCTGTTTTAAACAGTTAAAAAGGAATGAGTTTCATATATGCACGAAAGTTCGATTACATATATAATTGAACTTTTGTGCATATATGAAACTCACTCCTTTTTAACTGTATATATATTTAACTGTATATATATCTATAACTCTATATAACTATATATATCTATATCTATCTATATCTATCTATCTATCTATCTATCTATCTCTATATCTATATCTATCTATCTATCTATCTATCTATCTATCGATCTACATCTACATCTATCTATCTATCTATCTATCTATCTATCTATCTATCTATCTATCTATCTATCTATCTATCTATCTATCTATCTATCTATCTATCTATCTACCTACCTATCTATCTATCTATCTATCTGTACGTATATATGTATATATAAAATCTTCCCCTCACTCTCCCAAACATATTCTTCTCAGAATCAGTAATTGTACGTACAAATGCTGAAGACTTAATATCATTATATTGGGAATGTGGAAGAAGAATTATAAGTAGATAACAAAGTAAAGGGGAGCAGATTTGCTGACAGTTTAGAAACCAGGATGATTTTTAGCCTCAGCTTAGATGCAAAGCCAGCTGCGTGACCTGAGCCAGTCACAGTCTCTCAGCCCCAGGAAGGGGGCAATGACAAACCACTATTGAAAAATCTTGCCAAGCAAACTTAAGGGACCTGTCCAGGCAATTGCCACGAGTCAGCACGAGCTCAAGGGTAACAAAAAACAAACAAACCAGCTTAAAAAAACAAAGCAAAAACTTATTTAAAGAGCCAAGATGTGTTAGCCCTCCCAGATAACCAGGCAGGAAACATAACTAAATGAGCTAAATCTAGTTTATTTTAAGGGTACATTAACAATACTGCAAGTTTGGAAAAACAAACTTCTTCCCACCACTTTTAACCCATCAATCAGTTAGGGTGAGTCCTTCCTAAGTTTCTTTCTCTGACTCTTAAATCACTGTGGGCTCCTCCCTCTTTTTCCTGACGGCCTATGAGGCAGCATCTCTTCTCCTCATGCCCCAAGGTCAGGGGTAGGCAACCTTGGCTCTTTTACGACTCGTGGAATTCTGGGAGTTGAAGTCCATGAGTCAGAAAAGAGCCAAGGTTGCCTAGCCCTGCCCAAGGTCATCCACACAGTCCATTTGAAGAGCTGAGTCTGATCGTGTAGGGCAGAGTCCCCCAACCTTTCCAGGTTGATGGCCAGATGTGGGGGGGAGGGGAAGGAAAGAGTGGATGGTTTTGTGCGATCGGTGAGTGGGGCTGAGTGCACATGGGCATGTGCCGGCCTGCCAATCACGTAGCTTGTTGCGAATAGGCTGTGGCCCGGTAGTGGGCCGTGGCCAACAGGTTGGGGACCCCTGGTATAGGGCCATAAGATATTTCCAAGGTCTTTAGTCTGTTGAGTCCACCTATGTTGGGTCATGCGATCCCAAATATTGCAACCGTTCGAATAAACTGCAGGATTCATTCTTCCTGGAGTCGATCTTCCTTGTGACTGAAAAGAAACCAACAAGCGAACACAGACGTAGAAAAATGAGTACAAATAACAGAAGGGATCTATTGAATTTTCACCAGCAAGAAATGAATCCTTATCAAGCCGTGTTGGGGTTATTTCTCTCCACCTCAAGCCCATCCCATCGTGATAGTAGCTCATTTGTTTTCATAGCCTTCTCGGGTGGCACGGAGAAACATCTTCCAAAAATTACATCTGTATTGTATTGAAAGTAGGAATCTTCTGTTTTGTTTGATGGTGCTGACAGGCTCCTGCAAAGGTCACAAGGAGGTAGACAAAAGGGTTTCTACAGGATCATTAATCATTGCCCTGCAGGAAAACGTGGCTTCATTAGATGAGCATACTGTGTGCAGTTGGTATTGAGGGGAAAAAAAGGGAAAAAGTCTACCACGAGAGGGGAAAAAATGAACAGTATTAGTGTCACTTTATAAAACCTTAGGAGGACCACATCTGGAATGCAGCATCCAGCTTTGGTCACCACAATATATATATAAAAGATGTTGAGACTTTGGAAAGAGTGCAGAGAAGAGCAACAAAGATGATTAGGTGCTGGAGGCTAAAAACATATGAAGAAAGGTTGCGGGAATTGGGAATGGCTAGTCTGGAGAAAAGAAGGACCAAGGGTAACATGACATGACATGAAAGCAGTGTTCCAATATTAAAGGGGCTGCCACTAAGAAAAGGGAGTCGATCTATTCTCCAAAAGATCAGAAGGCAGGACATGAAACAATGGATGGAAACTAATCAAGGAGAGAAGCAACCTAGAACTAAGGAGAAATTTCCTGACAGTGAGAACCATTAATCAGTGGAATGACTTGCCTCCAGAGATTGTGGGTGCTTCATCACTGAAGGCTTTCAAAAAGAAACTGGACAACCATTTGTCTGAAATGGTATAGGGTCTCCTGCTTGAGTAGGGGGTTGGAGTAGAAGACCTCCAAGGTCTCTTCCTGTTATTCTGTATTCTGTAATCCTCTTTGGCAAGGAACATAAATATGAAAGTGGAAAAGGTATGCTAGTTGATTTGTGCATAGGCCTCCAGGTAGGATGAGTCTTACATCTCCTTTGTTGATTATGGGAAAATGCCCATTGAAACCTTTATCTTTTGTGCAATATTTATGGAAACATGAACATCAGGGTTTTCCTCGGATTCACCTGACATATTGTTAGCTGTCTTGATGAGAAAGGGCAAATCGTTACCCCGTTGGTAAACTGGTTGGTAAGTTCTCTATTGGCGATAAATACTCCACAAGTATGATCAGCATCCAGAAATTGAGAGAGCATCTTTTGGGATTAAGATACCGACCAAGTGCAGCTGCAGTAATAATGGAAATCTGTTCGAGACTTTGCAAACAAGTGTTGTGGGATATAATCCTTGGACTTATGCCAGTTGCATGCTAATAATTTCTACTATAAACAAATATGTCTACGGGACAGGATTATGCGGTGACTTGGCGGTGTTTGGGAAGGAGAAAAATTGAAGTTGGTTCTTTACATCAAAGAAATAGATTTGCATTGCTGATTTATTTTTCATCCATTCTGGTGATTTTTTTTTTTATGCCTTTGTTCCCTTAACGGACTCTGAATTTGTGCATTGCGGAGTAAAAGAGGGAAACAGGGTAGACATTAAGAACTTGATTTCTGTACAGCAAGGACATCTAGTGTCAGTAAAACCATCCCCAAACAGATCCATTCCAAATAGGAGTTTAAAAGTCCACATCACCCAGCAAATGTATTCAACAGATATGAGGTCAGCAGTAGAAATCGGAAACTTATCTTAGTTTAGAATAATTCATACATTATTTAAATTAATCTCAATTTATTTTAGACCCATGAGAGATGGCTTTGAGGAAGGGACTTTGGGGTAACTGATATCTATTGGAGTTGGGCAGTCTATATATTTAAATAGCAATAGCACTTACACTTATACCCCGCTTCACAGTGCTTTGCAGCCTTCTCTGAGTGGTTTACAAACGTGAGCATCTTGCCCCCAACAATCTGGGTCCTCATTTTACCGACCTCAGAAAGATGGAAGGCTGAATCAACCTTGAGTTGGTTAAGATCGAACTGACAAACTGCAGGCAGACAGCAGTCAACAGAGAGTAGCCTGCAGTACTTCACTCTACCACTGTGCCACCACGGCTCATAATAATCTATATAAATAAAAATGTAAATGTTTGTTTGTTCAAAATCTTAAATCTCCGAAAGTTCTTCACCGATTGCTTTGAAATTTTGACACAACGTTGCATTTGAATATGCACGTGTTTTTTATATACCTACTATTATATAGATGTCACACCTGTGACACAAACGTGCGCTTTCTCTCTTTTTTCTTTTCCATTTAACCAGACTGAGCCACAGCAACGCGTGGCCGGGTACAGCTAGTAAATACATAAATAACAACAACAACAACTGAAGTGCTGAAGCTGATAAACCATGAAGGCTTACTGAGTACTGGACTGAAATAAATGTATTTATTTCTGGAAATACATTTCCCAGGACAGTATATTTGCATGTGATACTCTAAGGAAGCTTATTCTTTATTCGAAAGTGCATAGCTGAGAATGGAAATTCTCAGTTATCCAGGTCCTGATTCTCCCAAAGGTGCTTTTTCAAGAGGCAACTGGACTTTCTTGCTTTTTCTTTGAAGACATTTCGCTTCTATCCAAGAAGCTTCTTCAGCTTATTCCTTATTGTTCCAGAAGGCTTACTTTTTTATACATAATGGATTACTCCAAAACAGCCAGACTAGTGTGACCTAAAATGACACATCCCTACTTTGGACTCTTTTTAGAACCCACAAGCATTCTAAGAAATTAAAAGGAAGGGGAGATATAGTCCATAACTTTTCTTACCTTCTGGTATCTGAGTATTTTGTGCCTGGCCATAATACCAATTTGTTGGGGTATCTATTTGATGGCCTCAAATTTGGGGTTCACTGGTAATGATACTTGTATAAAGAACTGTAGCTTTAATTATCTAAGAAAAAATATGTGCTTCCAAGGTCATAGGAAGAAGTTCTCTGCCATTTTTTTTTCTGGCTTTGAAATGCCCCAGTGCAAACAACTTTTTTCTTTGGTGTTATGAAACAACCTAGTGTGATAAAACAAATTTACATTACACACTTTTTTAAGGAGCTCATACATTTTATCTGATTGCTTGGAGGCAGGGTGGAAATGACACCAGTATTCATCAAAACACCCTTTATTGCTGTGTACTTCTTTCATACTAATAGATAGTGAAGATGGCTTTACAGTCAGTTTAAGCCTAGCATAAATTTTCAGGAGCTCTGGAGAGGTGTGTGGTTTTTTTTTTAAGTGAAAAAGGTTATTCATCGGGATTATTTTCTTTCTCCAGTGTTTACTGGATCTCCACTACCCATCAATCCGAAACCAATTTAATGCATTTAACTCAAGGTCTTTCATAGGTAAAAATGCCAAACAGTCTCATGTAACAATAGCTCTTAACTTTTTTGCTCTGAGTTGAATGCGATTCAGCAAAAGCTAATACAAATCCTTAGTTGTATAAACAGAGGCACAGAATCAAAACCACATGAAAGTATTAGTATCGCTTTATAAAAGCTTAGTAAGACCACACCTGAAATACTGCATCCAGTTTTGGTCACCACATTGCAAAAAAGATGTTGAGACTTACAGTAAATGATTGACAATATGGTCCTAGATAATGGGCCTCTCCTATCAGAAAGCATTCGCTATGTAATGAATAATGCTTGATCAGAAAAGACCTAAGGATCTTTTGATGTACTAATGGTGTTGATGACATGGCTCAAATAAAGACTTCCAAAGACCACGGGCTGGATGTGTCATGCCAAAATCGCACCCACCCCATTGCCGACAATGGGAAAAAAAGCCACGATACATCATGACACATCATGTGACGTTGCGAGTTTGACACTCCTGGTCTAGACAAATGTCCCTCCCTCATCCATCCATCCATCCATCCATCCATCCATCCATCCATCCATCCATCCAATTTCTATATCGCTCATCTGGACAGTTTACAAATAAAAACCAAAGAAACAGAAGTTGAAAAACAGATTTAAAAACAAAACAAAACAAAGTTTAAAAAGTTAAAGAAAGTGAAATGTGCTCCCTCAAGCCAGCAATCACCCCCAGGATTACAAGCCATTCTTTGACCCCTGTTGCCAGTTGGCAGAGCCAAGTCTTGATGCTCTTCTAAAAGTTACTATTTTTCTTCTATGTTTCACCCATTTCTTCATAACATCCACTCTACATCCCTTCGCAGATTCCACCAATCTATATAAATAAAAATGTAAATGTTCGTTTGTTCAAAATCTTAAATCTCCGAAAGTTCTTCACCGATTGCTTTGAAATTTTGACACAACGTTGCATTCAAATATGCACGTGTTTTTATATATCTATATTATATAGATGTCACACCTGTGACAGGTAAAACATGTTTTTTTGAAAAACAGTGCCATCTGATGGACGTAAAAGCAACACATGCTACAATTTTACGATTCCATTTCAATGTTTCCGATTTACGATCCATTTATGATTTCCAAATTTCCAATTTTACGATTGGAACCAGACTGAGCCACAGCAACGCGTGGCCGGGTACAGCTAGTGAGAAATAAAAAAATAAAAAAAATAAGCTACCTAAAAATCATGGGAATTCAATTTTATTAGCATGGAAGGGAGCTAACTGCCATTGGAAGGTATTGTAGATCCTGGGTTGATAATCTTGAACGGTCTTTAATGTTTCTAGGATAATGAATCAGCTTTGTGCTATTACATCAGCCCAGCCCACTCGATCAGACAGGGAAGGTATAACAGAATGGGAGAAAAACAGAATAACAGAGTTGAAGAAAGCTTGGAGGTCTTCTAGTCCAACCCCCTGCATACCATTTCAGACAAAGGATTGTCCAATCTCGTCTTAAAAATCTCCAGTGATGGAGCACCTACAACTTCTGGAGGCAAGTTTTTCCAGTGGTTCATTGTTCTAACAGTCAGGACATTTCTCCTTAGTTCAAGGTTGCTTCTCTCCTTGATTAATTTCCAGCCGTTGCTTCTTGTCCTGCCTTCAGGATGGGGAATGGAATGGAGTGGAGTGGAGTGGAGTGGAGTGGAGTAGAATAGAATAGAATAGAATAGAATAGAATAGAATAGAATAGAATAGAATATGAAAGGGACCTTGGAGGTCTTCTAGTCCAACCCCCTGCTCAGGCAGGAAACCCTATACCATTTCAGACAAATGGTTGACCAATCTCTTCTTAAAACTTCCAGTTTTTGGAGCATTCACAACTTCTAGAGGCAAGTCGTTCCACTGATCAAGGGCTATGGTGCAGACCCGATCAGTTAAAGAACTCCTACTGGTGGGGTCCAGGAAGAAATTGTGGTCATAAGCTGCCTTATGGAATATTGACATTGACATTGCCCCTGCCCTGTGGAATATTGGCTCCCCCCCCAAAGGTGAGGTGGTCCCCCCCATTCTCCTGATCTTCCCAAAAGGGGTCAAAACATGGCTCTGAGCCCTCGTGCAGGGAGCCCAAAGAAGCATGAACCCGTGGGGTTGGTTGGTGCCATAAGAGACCCCCCCCCTCTTTTGCCTTTGTCAGCTAATTGCCTCCTTAACCTTTTTTTAAATAACTTTTTTTAAAAAAAATAATTCTAAACTTTAACTCTTAACATTTGAACGTCAGGTACTATTTTATACCTTAATGTTTCATGGTATACTGTCCAGAGTTCCTCTTTGAGGGAAATGGGTGGTTTGAAAATAGCAAATACAACTAACTAACTAACTAACTAACTAGCTAGCTAGCTAGCTAAATAAATAAATAAATAAATAAATAAATACAGCTAGTCCTCAGCTTACGACCACAACTGAGCCCAGAATTTATGTTGCTAATTGAGAAATTTGTTGAGTGAGTTTTTGACCCATTTTATGACTTTTCTTGGCCCATTGGTGAAGTCAACCTCCGCAGCTGTTGAATTAGCAACATGGCGGTTGAGTGAATCTGGCTTCTCCATTGACTTTGCTTGTCAGAAGGGCCGCGAAAGCGGATCGCGTGACCCCGGGACACCGCAACCATCATAAATATGAGTCAGTAGTCAAACATCCGAATGTAGATCACATGACCACGGGAAGGCTGCGGTGGTTGTAAGTGTGAAAAACGGCCCTAAGTCCCTTTTTTTCAGTGCTGTTATAACTTTGAATGGTCTCTAAATGAACTGTCCTGAATCAAGGACTATCTGCAAATAGGAACAAAGGATTTTCCCACACACACACACATCTTTGCCCCAAAGCATTCACAAAAAGAAAGATGGCTTACCCCAAAAAAAACCACAGCTGGATTTCACTTCCCCTTCTATTTCCTTTTAGTAGCACCCAGAGTCAAGAGACAAGCTCATCCTATTAACATACAAGTATTGACATAATCATGATTCCTTACCACAAACTAAGTGCAGCTAAGATGTTCTTCGAATCTGCCTCTCCACTTCATTATGATTTAACCTGTATCTCTGCTTCTCTACAGTATTATAACAGAAAAGGCTGCCTTTCGGTTTGATGACACAACATTCAAGAATATTAGCTTTTATCACGTCCTATTCACCCTGTTCAACATACTGCAAAGGTGATGAGTAAGTATCCTTCGAGTGGCATTATGGAGTAGTCTCTTTTTAAAATATATATATATATATATTTCCCCTTCCAAGGCTCATAATTTGTGATTCCTTTTCCTTGACATACAGTCATATTACACAACTTCCCCAGTGGAGAAGGCGGTAAAGAATATATAGGAAATAAATGATTTTAAAAGATGTTGTCCATTCAGCTTTAAGGGAAAGCATGTAGCGCTTTTTTTTTTATATCCAGAACAATTTGAAATATTTTTCTTGTCCTACTGCACCTCCAGGACCCTTAATAGTTTTGGCAGCTGGGCACCTTCTAATCTTGTTAATGGTCACTACCTTTTCGCAATGTAGCACTAGGTTTATTAATAGGTCTTTGAGTCTGGGAGGGGGAAAAAAGTATCTCTGGAGCTTGAGCAATGCCGTTATTTGTTGCCTTTTTAAGTCAGATTGTGCTGCAGAAAAATCTGATCTGTGCAAAACATGGCATTAAGAAACCATTAGTAAAAGGTGAATACGGGAAGGCTAATGGCAAAAGATGCCCCTTTGACTTATTTGATATTCTTTTATCATCCCTTTCTCTGCAAACACAGTATGGGGGACAGCAACGGCTAGCAGGGGAGAAGCATTGCCTGAGCCTACTGCGGTTATGTACGGGCAAAGTAAAAACAAGCCATCAACAACAGAAATCGAAGGAGGCAAGATTCTTTTCCCACAGCCATTCTCAGATTCCGCAGAGCAATTCTTTTCACGGCATGCTTGGAGACTCCTCAATCAGACTTCCTGAATTAATGGTGCTGGGTTTATAGTATCCAAATTATTTCATCTCTGGAACTATTTTGATATTCGGATTTCTGCTGTATCTGGCCTTCATATTCTAGGAAATAAGATTTGGTATGCACTTGCGATTAATGAGGTTTTTAACCCAGTAAAATTGAGATAGACACCTCTCAAAAATAACAAGCAAACTAACTTTCTGAAAGATTTTGAGACTTTTTTCAGCAAAAGCCACATCGCCTGGGTATAAGATACCATAAGAACAGTGTTTCTCAAACCCTCAAAATTTTACGATGTCTGGACTTCAACTTTTGGATTCTGGGAGTTGAAGTCCATATTTCTTTTTTTTTTCTTTTTTAATATATTGTATTGATTTTTTACAATAACAATCTTTAGTGCTTAGTAAACAGCGTGCTGTCTGGGTTCATATATTTAAAAAACAATCGATAATAATTAATTTCTATAATTCCATAATCAATATATTAATTAATATTTCCTTGATCTTCTCTTCTTCTCTTCTCCCAGTAATATTCTCCTTTTGTCAACATTAAACATAGTTCTTAATACTTTTGATACATACAAAATTGGATAGAAACATTTTTCTTGCGTTTGTACAAATAACAGTAACGTTAGCATATAACATCTTTTCTGATCAGCTTATGTTTCAATTGTATTTATAAAAGTCATCTTATTAAGTCACTATATGTCCTGTTTTCAAGATTCAAGCTTAATTTCCCCTCGGTATTCAAACCATTCTTATCAGTTATAATTTTCTCAAAGTTAATTACCTTTAAATAGCCAAACTTTTCATTCACAGACACCATCCCAATATTTTTACATTTCATATATTATAAAAAGTACTATACTACTTATATATCTTATCCCTTACTGTACGGCCTCTTACTGTTGGGCCCCTGTCCAGATTTCTTAAAGAGAACCAATTTGGTCTAATGGTTAAGGCAGATTAGAAAGTGGGAGAACATGAGTTCTAGTCCTACATTAGACATAAAAGCCATTTGGGTGACTTTGCACCAATCGCTAGGTCTCACCTTTGGCATGAAAGCCGGCTGGGTGACTTTGGGCCAATCACTAGGAGACAGTGAGTTCTAGTCCCACCTTAGGCCTGAAGGCTGTCTGGGTGACTTTGGACCAGTCGCTCTTTCTCAGTCCAACCCACCTCACAGGGCTGTTGTGATGGTGAAAAGAGGAGGAGGGAGGTATGTTGGATCTTTGCCTCCTTGAATTATCTGTAAAAAAACAATAAAGGCGGGATACCAATAAATAAAGTGCAAAGTTTGAGGAAAAACTGTAACAGAGCTTCAGTTGACTGTGTCCTTCAAATAATAGAATATAGAATAGAGTAGAGTAGAGTAGAGTAGAGTAGAGTAGAGTAGAGTAGAGTAGAGTAGAGTAGAGTAGAGTAGAGTAGAATAGAATAGAATAGAATAGAATAGAATAGAATAGAATAGAATAGAATCTGGAAGGGACCTTGGAGGTCTTCTAGTCCAGCTTCCTGCTCAAGCAGGAGGACCTACCTATACCAAGGGTCTTCAGACTTGGCCCTTTTATGACTTGTGGACTTCAACTCCCAGAATTTTGGGAGTTGAGGTCCACAAGTCATAAAAGGGACATGTTTGAAGACCCCTGAGTTATACCATCTCAGACAAGTGATTGTCTAACCTCGGCTTAAAAACCTCCAGTGATGGAGTGCCCACAATTTTTGGAGGCAAGCTGTTCCACTGGTTAACTGTCCTCGCTGTCAGGAAGTTTCTCCTTAATTTCTCCTGAATTTGTTCTATCTGTTCTTCTTTTTCTACGAATGAGTCCTTTTTTTCTGCTGCCTGTCTCCAGCTTTCTCAGTCACCCAATTTCCCATCCTTTCTGGTTCCTCAAAAAAAACTTCCGTCATGTGTCAAAGCTTCCTAGCAATGAAAGACGACATCCTTAATCATTGCAATGTAAGATACTGTATCTGCAGTGTATGGATGGATGCTTTCCATTCCGCCCTACAGTGATGAGTAAAGCAAAGACTCAAGCTAGATTTGGCAGGAAGAGGGACTGCAATCTGAACTTACCCAGTGCATCAGCATATAACAGGAAGCTGTATTAATTTTATTTGTTCAATTTATACTCTGCTTCCTCCCCACCCACCCCCCCAGGAGCTCAAGGTAGCTTACATGAAGATTCAGAGATGGGCTGAGCTGACAAACAAGTTTTAAGAGAGGAATGAAAATATAACGTAGTTATGACAAGTCTGATATAGTATCAAAAATCTTGTTTTCCATGACTGGTGCTGTCTGGATGGTGAAAGATGCAGAGAAATCTGGCCTATCAGAAGCATCGATGCTTGCTTTTCTTTCACATACATTAGACCCAGAATCATTCTGACCCTTCCCGTGCTTTTTTTTAGGCAGAACATAGAATAATGGAGTTGGAAGGGACCTTGGACAGGGAAGATATAACAGAATGAACGAATAACAGAATAACAGAGCTAGAAGGGATCTTGGAGGTCTTCTAGTCCAACCTCCTGCTTCAGCAGGAGACCCTACCCTATCTGGAGGGCGCAACATGGTGGAAAATGTTGAGAGGGGTCTCATTAAAAGCTATTAAAATCCTTATGATGGGGATATAAATGTATCGGACTTCTTTTGAAAACATTTAACTGTGAGTAGGGAAGAGTTCCAATAATAGAAAAAGGAAGAAATAGTTTCAGATTTGAGTCAATTTCTTTCACTGGGCAAGACACTATGTATCAGAAACTCTATTATAACATTTTAGCAGAATCCCTAGAAAGCAAAGCAAAGCAAAACAAAACAAACCAGTCCTGGATTTTTTTTTTCTTAAAAAAAAAATAGACTGAAAAAAAAATAACAAATTCAAAATAAAACCAAGGGCTGCCTGGCAAGATTGTGACAGGGTGGAGAAGATGCAATTCAAAGAGCTTTGAATTGTAGGTGGAGGGGACGACCTACCAACCAGAAGGGCAGAATCTGTTGCAAGAGAGGCAATCCCCATCACCCCCACCCCCCAAGGCCGGCTAATGGGACCTGTAGTCCAAAGTATATACTGTACATATAACCATAATTTTATTTTTATATTTTTTTTTCTGTATGTATGACATTTTCAGATTTTTTTTGTAAAAACAGTGAGCATTTTAAGCAAGGGGGAACCTGCTCAACAGGAGCAAAAAAAAAAAAAAAAGCTCTCTGTTGCAAGAAGGGACCATCCCTATCAACACCCCCACCCACCCCGGAGGTGGCTGATGGGACTTGTAATCCAAAGCATTCCTCAGTAAAAGCTCAAAGTCACCCTCTGGATCTCTCAGTTCTAAAAAGCACTGCTGCAAAAATGATGGGGATATTTTAAAAACTGGGCCTTTGCAGCGGAGTGGGTGGAGGAGGCAACCTCCAACTCTATTCCGGCCTCTCATGCACAAGGGGAGACCCGCTGGCTGCCTGACGGATGGGATTTGTAGTCCAAGGGTCCCCGGGTGGGGCGAAGAGTCCCCTAGGTGGGACGAAGCATCGAGAAGAAGGCATTACACACAGACAGACAGACAGATAGACAGACAGACACACAGCATCGCAGCCAACTAATCTCCTTCACCTGTGCGGCCGAGGCCCACCTGGCCGTGAGGAGCCGCCTCGCGCGCCGCGGCCGTCTCCATGGCAACCGCCGCGCGAGCCGGGGGGAACCATCCGAGCGCTCGCACCTGTGTTTGCGTGCGCACGAGCGCTCTCCTTTCCCGCCCGGTGCCCTCGGGCTCTTTTCTGCACGCCCATCTCGCCGGTGATTGGCTGCTCCGAAAACGCGTCCCTCGGATTGGCTGAGCGGTCACTCCCCTCTCCGAGAGGCGGGGACATTTTAAAAAGACGGCGGGCTCCTCAGGCTGAGTGCAAAAAAAGTAAAGCGAGCAAGAGGCAGCAGACGCCGCTACCTCGCCCCTCGTTCCCCGAAAGATGCTGCGGGTCGCCGGAGGGCAAAAAAAAAGTCTCTCTCCGGCGCTCCTGCGGCCCAAGTCCTCGAGCTCGAGGCCGGGCAGTGACCTTTTGAGCTTTGAGGTAATTTTAGCGGAGACTTTTCTAGTTGTAAGATAAGGAGGGGAGCGCGAGTTCTTTAGTTAATGAATAGCTTATTATCGCGGAGTCAGGATAGCACCTGTGGTGATTTTAAGCAGGGCGTGTATTCTTTGGAGTAAAACGCCAGTGGTGGCTGAGGTAATAACGGTGTTTTATTCAATGGACACCATACCACAGGTCACTAATCTCAGTCTTTCCCTCGGGGAACCGCTGTGTCTTGAAGTAATTCTAGTCAAAGCTCAAGTTCCTAAAATTTTGGTGGAACCTGAGGTAATCTCAGACATGTCCTTTTTAAAAAAGGACCAAACCACCACAGGTGAATAAGAGTTAAAATTAGCTTTAAAAATAAAATTCCCTCATGAGCAGACCTTCCTCTCAGGAATAAAGTGAATTCTTGGGGCCTGAGAGAATTTTAGCCAGGATTTCAAGTTCTTAGAATAAAATTTTGGTGGAACCTGAGGTAATCTCATCCATATCCTTTTTAAAAAGGACCAAACCACCACAGGCAAATAAGAGTTAAAATTAGCTTTGGAGTAAATCTGACGTTATCTTAGCCATGTCCTTGCAGTAACCTGAGGCAATTTTAGCCAGGTGTAGTTAAAAAGGGCTAAAGTACCACAGGTGAAGAAGCATTAAAATTAGCTTAAAGGCAAAATGGCTTCAGTTCCTGGAGTTGCCTTTTCTTGAATAAAGTCAGCTCTTGGGACCTGAGGAAGTTTTAGTCAAGGCTCAAATCCTTAAAAAAAGCAAAGCATGTAGAGGACTAGTGGCTTCAAGTAACTAAAGACAAAAGTTAACTAAAATTATTTCAGGTCCTGAAGTTGACCTTACTTTTTTGAAACAAAGTCGGCTCTTGAAGTAATCTTGAGGTAATTTTAGCCAAGGCGCACATTTTAAAATATTGGTGGAATCTGAGGTAATCTCAGCCATGTCCTTTTAGAAGGACCAAACCACCATAGACAAGTCAGAATTAAAAATAGTTTTAAAGGTAAAGATAAAATTACTCAGGAGCTGACCTTGTTTTCAGGAATAAAGTGATTTCTTGGGACCTGAGGTAACTTTAGTCTGCTCAAGTCCTTAAAAGAAGCAAAATATTTAGTGGACTATCTACTTCAAGTAACTAAACAAAAAAGTTAACTAAAATTACTTCAGGTCAGGGAATTGGACTTATTTTCTTGAAATAAAGTCAATTCTGGAGGCCTGAGGTAATTTTAGCCAAGGCTCAAGTTCTTAGAGTAAAATATTGATGGAACCTGAGATAATCTCAGCCATGTCCTTTTAAAAGGACTGAACCACCACAGAGAATAAGAGTTAAAATTAGCTTGGGGTAAAGTCTGAGGTAATCTTAGCCATGTCCTTGCAGGCTAAAAAGTACTTCAAGTAAGTAGAGATGAAAGTTAACTAAAATTACTTCAGGCCCAGGACCTGGCTTAACTCTCAGGAAATTGCTTCAGTACCTGGAGTTGCCTTTACTTTCTCCCAAGTCAGCTCTTGGGCCCTGAGGAAATTTTAGTCAAGGCTCAAGTCCCTAAAAGAAGCAAAACATGTAAAAAAAATGACTAGTTGCATGGTCTGAGAAATTCTCAAGGGGACAATGTTCCAATTCATTGTATATTGTCTTCTTTCACTCTTAGGATAAAACACAAAAATCCCCTTTGATCGATTGCTTTTCTAATCTCTGAACATAAGTTGGTCATTTGGTGATGCTGATTTTTTTATTTCAAAGGCATGAATCCATATAGACGAAGAAGAAGACATCAACAGTAAGACAGATGGTTTAATTCACTCTTCGGTATATCATGAAAGTGAGGAAGCCTGGCAAGTACTGTTTGCAACATGTTAACTTTGGGCCTTGCCTTAAGGCAGTGGTGGTGAACCTATGGCATGTGTGCCAGAGGTGGCATTCTGAGCCCTCTCTATGGGCATGCATGCCGTCACCCCAGACCCGCCTCCCGCCGCAGCCTCCTCCTCACCAGCAGACCCCCGGAGGAGAATCACCCCTGGGCGTGGCTTGTGCGCAGCAGCCCAGCCAAGGACATAGCAGCCGGGCAGTGGGGACAAGACTCCGCCCTTGCACCCTGTCGTGTGCAGGCAGAAGGCGTGGCTGCCATGGCACTGCAGGGCCGCCTGGGAGATCTGTGACAGGCCATGGAGTGGGACGGGGAGGCGGGCGGGCGGGAGCGGGAGCAGGGTGGTTTTTGGACACTTGGTGTCTAAAAGGTTCACCATCACTGCCCTAAGGCTTACTTTAGCAGTTTTTTAAAAAAATGGTCTTGGAGGTTCTTTGTTGCACTATTTGTTGTTAGCTTCTTTGGCAGTTCCTTGATTAGGACATTGTTTACTTCTTGATTGTTGGTCTGATGTTAATCATAGTGTTAATCTATGCATATCTCAGTGGGGATTGCTGGTGAGGAGGTGTTGTCTTTTTTGCAAAGTGGGTACATATTGTTTCTGTCTGTCTATTGATGGCTAATTTGTCAGAGTGACAGGCTCCTAGAAATTTATTAGTGTTTTTGGACATTGCTTAGTCTAGGACAGGGGTAGGCAACCTGGGCTCTTTTATGACTTGTGGACTTCAACTCCCAAAATTCCTGAGCCAGCCATGCTGGCTCAGGAATTCTGGGAGTTGAAGTCCACGAGTCATAAAAGAGCCAAGGTTGCCTACCCCAGGTCTAGAATAGTCAGTTTCCCAACTGGAACTATGGTTAGGTCTTTGAATTTGTTGTGAAATTAAAGAGTTTTCATTATATATTCTGGCTGCTACCTGGTATTTTGATTGATATTAGATTTCATACCTTTCTTTCCTAGGATAATTTTAGCCATGGTGATGGTTCTTAGAACCAGAAATAAAATCTCAATGGCCCTTTGAAATGACCAGTGTGTGGCCAGTGCTTGGCAATAGATTTTATACTTTTCTGCCTGGCGTAAACTTAGCCATGGCAATGGTTCTTAGAATGAGAAAGAAAATCTCAGTGGCCCTTTTAAATGACCAGTGTGTGGCCAATGCTTGGTAAGAGATTTTATACTTTTCTGCCTGGTGTAAGCCTAGCCATGGCATTGGTTCTTAGAACCAGAAAGAAAATCTCAATGGCCCTTTTAAATTACCCAGTGTGGCCAGTGCTTGGCAATAGATTTTATACTTTTCTGCCTGGCGTAAACCTAGCCATGGCAATGGTTCTTAGAACCACAAGGAAAACCTCAATGGCCCTTTGAAATGACCAGTGTGTGGCCAGTGCTTGGCAATAGATTTTATACTTTTCTGCCTGGCGTAAACCTAGCCATGGCAATGGTTCTTAGAACCAGAAAGAAAATCTCAATAGCCCTTTTAAATGACCAGTGTGTAGCCAATGCTTGGTAATACATTTTATTATTTTCTGCCTGGCATAAACATAGCCATAGCAATGGTTTTTACAACCAGAAAGCAAACCTCAACGGCCCTTTTAAATGACCAGTGTATGGCCAGTGCTTGGTAATACATTTTATTATTTTCTGCCTGGCGTAAACCTAGCCATGGTAATGGTTCTTAGAACCAGAAATAAAATCTCAATGGCCCTTTTAAATAACCCAGTGTGGCCAGTGCTTGGTAATAGATTTTATACTTTTCTGCCTGGCGTAAACCTAGCCATGGCAATGGTTCTTAGAACCAGAAAGAAAACCTCAATGGCCTTTTTAAATGACCAGTGTGTGGCCAGTGCTTGGCAATAGATTTTATACTTTTCTGCTTGGCATAAACTTAGCTATGGCAATGGTTCTTAGAACCAAAAAGAAAATCTCATTGGCCCTTTTAAATGACCAGTGTGTGTCCAGTGCTTGGTAAGAGATTTTATACTTTTCTGCCTGGGGTAAACCTAGCCATGGCAATGGTTCTTAGAACCAGAAAGTAAACCTCAACGACCCTTTTATATGACAATGTATGTGGCCCATGCTTGGTAATAGATTTTATACTTTTCTGCCTGGCGTAAACCTAGCCATGGCAATGGTTCTTAGAACCAAAAAGAAAATCTCATTGGCCCTTTTAAATGACCAGTGTGTGTCCAGTGCTTGGTAAGAGATTTTATACTTTTCTGCCTGGCGTAAACTTAACCATGGCAATGGTTCTTAGAACCAGGAAGAAAACCTCAACAGCCCTTTGAAATGACCAGTGTCTGGGCAGTGCTTGGCAATAGATTTTATACTTTTCTGCCTGGCGTAAACCTAACCATGGCAATGGTTCTTAGAACCAGGAAGAAAATCTCATTGGCCTTTGAAATGACCAGTGTGTGGCCAGTACTTGGTAATAGATTTTATACTTTTCTGCCTGGCGTAAACTTAGCCATAGCAATGGTTTTTACAACCAGAAAGAAAACCTCAACGGCCCTTTTAAATGACCAGTGTGTGGCCAGTGCTTGGCAATAGATTTTATACTTTTCTGCCTGGCGTAAACCTAGCCATGGTAATGGTTCTTAGAACCAGAAAGAAAATCTCAATGGCCCTTTTAAATGACCCAGTGTGTGGCCAGTGCTTGGCAATAGATTTTATACTTTTCTGCCTGGCGTAAACCTAGCCATGGTAATGGTTCTTAGAACCAGAAAGAAAACCTCAATGGCCTTTTTAAATGACCAGTGTGTGGCCAGTGCTTGGCAATAGATTTTATACTTTTCTGCCTGGCGTAAACCTAGCCATGGTAATGGTTCTTAGAACCAGAAAGAAAACCTCAATGGCCTTTTTAAATGACCAGTGTGTGGCCAGTGCTTGGCAATAGATTTTATACTTTTCTGCCTGGCGTAAACTTAGCTATGGCAATGGTGCTTAGAACCAAAAAGAAAATCTCATTGGCCCTTTTAAATGACCAGTGTGTGGCCAGTGCTTGGCAATAGATTTTATACTTTTCTGCCTGGCGTAAACATAGCCATGGCAATGGTTCTTAGAACCAGAAGGAAAACCTCAATGGCCCTTTTAAATAAACCAGTGTGGCCAGTGCTTGGCAATAGATTTTATACTTTTCTGCTTGGCTTAAGTGTAGCTATGGCAATGATTCTTAGAACCAAAAAGAAAATCTCATGGGCCCTTTTAAATGACCAGTGTGTGTCCAGTGCTTGGCAATAGATTTTATACTTTTCTGCCTGGCGTAATCCTAGCCATNTGCTGAAAAGTATCAATCCAACGCCATTTTAGTTTCACTTTTCCTCATTCCTCCACACGTACGGGGAGAAACTTGTTATAGAAGTTAAAGTAAAGTCCAAAATAAAAAGCAAGCTTCCAAAGTTGGTTCGTCTGCTTACAAGTAAACTCACAATTAACTTCAAGTTGCAGCGGTGGCGGCGGCTTCTTGCTTCGCCGAAAATCATAGTGTTAATCTCTGCATATCTAAGTGGGGATTGCTGGTGAGGAGGTGTTGTCTTTTTTGCAAAGTGGGTACATATTGTTTCTGTCTGTCTATTGATGGCTAATTTGTCAGAGTGACAGGCTCCTAGAAATTTATTAGTGGTTTTGGACATTGCTTGGTCTAGGACAGGGGTAGGCAACATTGGCTTTTTTATGACTTGTGGACTTCAACTCCCAAAATTCCTGAGCCAGCCATGCTGGCTCAGGAATTCTGGGAGTTGAAGTCCACGAGTCATAAAAGAGCAAAGGTTGCCTACCCCAGGTCTAGGATAGTAAGTTTCCCAACTGGAACTATGGTTAGGTCTTTGAATTTGTTGTGAAATTAAAGAGTTTTCATTATATATTCTGGCTGCTACCTCGTATTTTGATTGATACTAGATTTCATACCTTTCTTCCCTAGCATAATTTTAGCCATGGTGATGGTTCTTAGAACCAGAAAGAAAATCTCAATGGCCCTTTGAAATGACCAGTGTGTGGCCAGTGCTTGGCAATAGATTTTATACTTTTCTACCTGGCATAAAATTAGCCATGGCAATGGTTCTTAGAACCAGAAAGATAATCTCAATGGCCCTTTTAAATGACCAGTGTGTGACCAGTGCTTGGTAAGAGATTTTATTCTTTTCGGCCTGGTGTAAACTTAACCATGGCAATGGTTCTTAGAACCAGAAAAAAATCTCAATGGCCCTTTTAAATGACCAGTGTGTGGCCAGTGCTTGGCAATAGATTTTATACTTTTCTGCCTGGCATGAACTTAGCCATGGCAATGGTTCTTAGAACCACAAAGAAAACCTCAACGGCCCTTTTAAATGACCAGTGTGTGGCCAGTGCTTGGTAATAGATTTTATAGTTTTCTGTCTGGTGTAAACTTAGCCATGGCAATGGTTCTTAGAACCAGAAAGAAAACCTCAACGGCCCTTTTAAATGACAATGTATGTGGCCAGTGCTTGACAATAGATTTTATACTTTTCTGCCTGGCGTAAACCTAGCCATGGCAATGATTCTTAGTACCAGAAGGAAAACCTCGATGGCCCTTTTAAACGACCCTGTCTGGGCAGTGCTTGGCAATAGATTTTATACTTTTCTGCCTGGCATAAACTTAACCATGGCCATGGTACTTAGAACCAGAAGGAAAACCACAACAGCCCTATTAAATGACCAGTGTGTGGCAAGTGCTTGGCAATAGATTTTATACTTTTCTGCCTGGCGTAAACTTAGCCATGGCAATGGTTCTTAGAACCATAAAGAAAATCTCAATGGCCCTTTTAAATGACCAGTGTGGCGAGTACTTGGTAAGAGATTTTATACTTTTCTGCCTGGCATAAACCTAGCCATGGCAATGGTTGTTAGAACCAGAAAAAAACCATCAATGGCCCTTTTAAATTACCAGTGTGTGGCCAGTGCTTGGCAATAGATTTTATACTTTTCTGCTTGGCTTAAATGTAGCTATGGCAATGATTCTTAGAACCAAAAAGAAAATCTCATTGGCCCTTTTAAATTACCAGTGTGTGTCCAGTGCTTGGCAATAGATTTTATACTTTTCTGCTTGGCTTAAACTTAGCTATGGCAATGGTTCTTAGAACCAAAAAGAAAATCTCATTGGCCCTTTTAAATGACCAGTGTGTGTCCAGTGCTTGGTAAGAGATTTTATACTTTTCTGCCTGGCGTAAACTTAGCCATGGCAATGGTTCTTAGAACCAGAAAGAAAATCTCATTGGCCCTTTTAAATGACCAGTGTGTGGCCATAGCTTGGTAAGAGATTTTATACTTTTCTGCCTGGCGTAATCCTAGCCATGGCAATGGTTCTTAGAACCAGAAAGAAAACCTTATTGGCCTTTTTAAATGACCAGTGTGTGTCCAGTGCTTGGCAATAGATTTTATACTTTTCTGCCTGGCTTAAATGTAGCCATGGCAATGGTTCTTAGAACCAGAAAGAAAACCTCAGCGGCCCTTTGAAATGACCAGTGTGTGGCCAGTGCTTGGCAATAGATTTTATACTTTTCTGCCTGGCGTAAACTTAGCCATGGCAATGGTTCTTAGAACCAGAAAAAAACCATCAATGGCCCTTTTAAATTACCAGTGTGTGGCCAGTCCTTGGCAATAGATTTTATACTTTTCTGCTTGGCTTAAATGTAGCTATGGCAATGGTTCTTAGAACCAGAAAGAAAACCTCATTGGCCTTTTTAAATGACCAGTGTGTGGCCAGTGCTTGGCAATAGATTTTATACTTTTCTGCCTGGCGTAAACTTAGCCATGGCAATGGTTCTTAGAACCAGAAAGAAAATCTGAATGGCCCTTTTAAATGACAGGTGTGTGACCAGTGCTTGGTAATAGATTTTATACTTTTCTGCTTGGCATAAACTTAACCATGGCAATGGTTCTTAGAACCAGGAAGAAAATCTCATTGGCTCTTTTAAATGACCAGTGTGTGGCCAGTGCTTGGCAATAGATTTTATGCTTTTCTTCCTAGCGTTAACTTAGCCATGGCAATGGTTATTAGAACCAGAAAGAAAACCTCAACGGCCCTTTTAAATGACCAGTATGTGGCGAGTGCTTGGTAAGAGATTTTATACTTTTCTGCCTGCCGTAAACCTAGCCATGGCAATGGTTCTTAGAACCAGAAAAAAAACATCAATGGCCCTTTTAAATTACCAGTGTGTGGCCAGTGCTTGGCAATAGATTTTATACTTTTCTGCTTGGCTTAAACTTAGCTATGGCAATGGTTCTTAGAACCAAAAAGAAAATCTCATGGGCCCTTTTAAATGACCAGTGTGTGTCCAGTGCTTGGTAAGAGATTTTATACTTTTCTGCCTGGCGTAATCCTAGCCATGGCAATGGTTCTTAGAACCAGAAAGAAAACCTCAATGGCCTTTTTAAATGACCAGTGTGTGGCCAGTGCTTGGCAATAGATTTTATACTTTTCTGCCTGGCGTAAACTTAGCTATGGCAATGGTTCTTAGAACCAA
>NW_015390524.1:77591-80482 GCF_001527695.2 Protobothrops mucrosquamatus | reverse complement strand
AGCCCAGCCGGGGTGGCCAGCCAGATGCGCGGCTGCTGATGTCAGGCCTGCCGGAGCCTCCGCCGCCGCCTCCTTGCTGCCCTCTGGCGGCCCAGGCGGGGAGGGGCCCGCGCCAGCCAGCCAGGGAGCCCCGGCCCCGGCCTGCAAGTACCGCCGCAGCCGGGACCCCCGTCGGCCGCCTCAGGCCTGGCCCCGGCCCCGCTCCGCAACTCTCCGAGCGCCGCTCTGCCCGACGGCGCCCCCCGCTTCTCCTCGAGCCAACTCCGGGCCCGGCCGCGAGAGGCCCCGCCAGAAGCCGAAGCGCTCGGTCCGGACTCTGCTCTCGGCGCCTTTCTGCCTGTGGCCCTTCGGCAGCCCCTCTCGCCCCTCCGCAAGCGGGCCTCCGGAGAGTCGGGGGTGGGGACGGTCTCCTGCCTGGGAAAAGGCCCAGCGCCAGGGCCGGTTGCCCTGCGAAGCCTCCAGCTGCTGACCGCAGGTTGGAGACCTGCAGTGGAGGAGCAGCTGTGGCTGAGGTAGCCACACAGCTACCTCAGGAATTGTTGTTATTCATGACTGATGTTCCTCCTCTGACACCCACAAAATGAATGGCAACCCTTTGATCTGTCAGGCTCAATCCGGGGTCTCCTTGATGTGCGGAGGCCGGGAGACTCTGCGCTTCAAGGAAACCATCACTGGGGCTCTTGACAGGTGAACAGGGAGGGAAGTCTCCTCCCTGTTATCCCAAGAATCAAAGAAACAAACCACAAACCACCCACAAGAGTGGGGAAGGATTCGTGTCAACATCAATGACAACAAAACCTGAACATCTCAAGTTTGACTACTGAGTTACTCCAAATGCAGCGGTTGTCAAGGGCAAAAGCCTCCGTTTGAACCTTCCAAAAGAACTACGCATTGTAGAGGATTGGTCATAGAAAACCTTCTTCCCATCCTTACAAATCCAGTTCAGATGATCTTGTGCTTCATGGGAAAGGTCCAATGACTGAGTTCACACAGGTTTGCTTTTAAATTTGAGGATGCTTTTCATGGCTTGGTGATTCTGGGCAACCGCTTTGGTTCAAGATGTTTTGCAGACCATACTAAAAAGCAGAGACATCACCCTGCCAACAAAAGTGCGTATAGTCAAGACCATGGATGCAATGTATGGATGTGCAATGTATGGATGCAATGTATGGATGTGAATGTATGGATGTACATGGATGGATGCAGTTGCAATGTATGGCTGTGAAAGTTGGACCATAAGAAAGGCTGAGCGACAAAGAATGGAGACCTTTGAACTATGGTGCTGGAGAAGACTCCTGCAAGTCCCCTGGACTGCAAGGCTATCAAACCGGTCAGTCCTAGAGGAGATCAAACCTGACTGCTCTTTAGAAGGCCAGATCCTGAAGTTGAAACTCAAATACTTTGGCCACCTAATGAGAAGGAAGGACTCACTGGAGAAGGGCCTAATGCTGGGAAAGATGGAGGGCAAGAGAAGAAGGGGACGACAGAGAAGGAGGTGGCTGGATGGAGTCACTGAAGCAGCAGGCGTGAGCTTAAATGGACTCCAGAAGATGGTAGAAGACAGGAAGGCCTGGAGGAACGTTGTCCATGGGGTCGCGATGGGTCGGAGACGACTTCGCAATTAACAACAACAATGTAATTCCAAAACCAAGATAAGCTTGTTTGGTGAAGGCATCTTAAGGGTCTCCTTGCAGACCAGCTGCTCTAAGGCAGGGGCTCACCTGGTGCTTCCTTCAGGAAGGATTGGTGGCCTTTGGTGCCCTCTCCCAGCAGACACTGGCACAGCAGGCCCACAGCTGGGAGGAGGGCAAAGTCACCCTGCCTCGGCAGTCAAGCTGGGGAAGGGGAGGAAAAACAAGCCCCCCAAGATGATTGGGCAGGCGGGAGGTTTAGCTGGACGTCAGGGAGTCCAAGTTCTTGGCCAGGGAAACAGGCTGTGACAGGAAGTGAGGAGTTCTTTACTCGGAGCAGAGATGGTGTCCTGGATTGTGCACTGAGCAGTGGGTGGGAGAACATAACCTCTGCGGCCATTCCAAGAATGGATGGAGAATGAAATCCTGGCACTCTTCGGGGCACGAAATCCTATTTGTCTGCCCGGGAAGTGGCAGAGCAGCGATTCCCAGCTTCTCTGGCTATGAGTCCGCTGGGGACGGTGGGAGCCCTTTGTGGGCATCCTCCCAATTCCCCATGTTGGCTCCTTTTGTGGGGGAGGCATTGAAGAGCCCTCCACACTGATCGATCTCAGAAAAAGAACCGGGAGGCTGCTGCAATCGCTATCCAGAAACAGCCAGAGGCTGGCTGGGTCTCTGTGTGGAGAGGTCTCCTCTTCAGTTTCTGAGGCTCTTCAATCTCTCATTCACTGAATCTGGTCAGGGAGAAGACAGCTGGGTCCACTCATGGGGAAAGCTGATTGACCGGTGGTTGCTTTTGCAGACTTTGACCCAGAAAAGGGATCCGTTCAATAACCAGGTTAAATGTATGGTACAAACTCAGCTGGGTGACCAGTAGGCTTCCCTCTTTGGACCCTGTCCACTTGGTTGGGGGAGATCTCCTTGACCACCAACCATTCAGCCTCTTCTCCTGGGTCTCTGAGAAAGATCCCTCCATTTGTTCAGGATCTGCTCCTTTCAGTTCTGTTTCGTTAAGTATGCGTTGGCTGGGTTCACCCCCAAATAATTTGGGACAGTGAAACTAATGGTTGCATTCACACAAACTGCTCAAATCAGGTCTGAGTTCCCACAATAGGAGAACCACAAACTACCCATTCCATTTGAGTCTTGCCTAACGCATTGTGTGACCTTGCACATCTGTCCCAGAGATGGGTTTTCTCACATTCGTCTGCAGATTGAAATCGGGGGGACCTGAGAGGTAAGAAGATGGCCCCCAACACT
>NW_015390524.1:39766-72196 GCF_001527695.2 Protobothrops mucrosquamatus | reverse complement strand
GTAGTCCCCACGTGGGTAAGGCTCTGGCAGCAAACAGATCCTGCAACTTATTGGATCTAGAAACAGCCAGATGGTGGAAGGGCCTGGAAAGGCCCCGCTCCATGGGTCTCATGTTGCCCATGTCTTTTGTATGGAAAGGGACCCCAAGGAAACTTTACATCCTTGACTCAGCATGGGAGGGGAGGCTTCCCCCCCCCCCCATCTTAGAACGTCCCCTTTGGCCACCCAGGCACTTCTCTTTCTGGTTGGGTCAGATGCCAGATAGCCTCCCATCCCCTTTGCACAAGGATGCTAAGCTTGATGGCAGAGAGACAACTCCTGCAAACAATGGTCCAAGGCTGGAAATTACCCCCCCCCTCCCCGTTTTCTTGTTCATGCTGAAAACTGATGCTGGTGAAATGCTACATGCTTATCCTCTTCATCAGGTGATGCAGATGGGTCTGGCTCCGGACCCAGAGTGGCCCCAGGCCCTTTGCTCCCCCTCAGCACCCCCCTGCTCCCCCAAGGCAGCTAGAAAGCCCAGAGAGAATTTGGGGAGGCAGGTGAGATCTGGGAGCCCCAGCAAGAGGACAGGGAAGCGGCCCCCCTTTCTCAAGAGACGCAAGCGCCATGCAAGTCAATCGGTCTGCAGCGGCCACTGCCAGGGGGGTCTTCTGAGCCTCTGTAGCTTCATGCCCGAGGCGTCCCTCTTCCCTTTCCTCTGAGCCCCAAAGACCTGAGCTTTCCTTTGTGGTTGCATGACTTTCCAGCTGCTCTTGCATCGCACCTCTGAGCAGCTGCAGCTGGAAGAGGCAGGATGAGGCCCAGGGAGTTGCAGGTGCTGTTTAGGAGGGCTCCCTTGCACACCCAGCCGTGGCCAAGACACTCAGCGCTTGCCAGCTTATAAACTAGAGTTGCACAAGACCTTAGGCTGGAATGAAATGGCTCAGAGCGGTGTGGGAACCCAAGTATTGTGGCCAGAGCTTGCATTAAGTGAGACTGTGGCTCGGATCAAAGATGGGGTGCAAATGTGAGCAACAGCTTAGCATTTCTGTGAATCAAACTGCGCCCTCCTTGTAATTTCTTCATAACAGGCTTTGCCCCGGACTTCCTTTGAGCACGAAGAACTGTTCGCGTCGCCTAATTCAGAGTTATTTGGCCAGGGCAGGGGGGTCTTCAACCCTTTTATTTGGGAAGTGTGGGGGGAGGGAGGGGGAGATTCCTAAGGGAGGAATCATCGGGGCCAGAGAGCCTGTTTGGTCCCAAATGCTGAGAGCCAGGAGGGTCTCCACTCCCATCACAGGACATCTCGATTATTTGGGGGCATTTAAGGGATAGAATGCAAACATCCACCCCTTTTATTTGGAGATTATTGCTTGGGTTGGTTTTCATAAGAATATTGCCAGTTTGGCAGATTTCTTCCAAAATTAAGTAAAGAGTTTTAAAGTAATCATTACGAGTTTGGTGCAGCATCTAAGACACTGGCTTAAGAACCAGGAGACCGTGAGTTCTAGTCCCTAGGCATGAAAGCCAGCTGGGGGACTTTGGACCGGTCGTCCCTTCAGCCCAACCTACCTCTCAGGGTTGTTGTTATGGGGAAAATAGGAAGGTGTGTTGGATATGTTCCCTGTATTGAGTTATTTGTAAAAAATATATATAATAAAAGTGGGATAAATTAGGTATGTACACTGCCTTGTGTTTATAAAAAAAATAAAGGCAGAATAAATTTAAAAATTTAATTATTTTTAAAAACCATGCTAGTAAAAAAAGGAATTCGCACTCTGGTGCATTTAGACTTGGAAGCTCAGTGCTTTGATGGGAGACCAACAGGCAATATTTCATAGATGAGATTGGAAAATTGAACGAAATCCCAGAAGAATTTCAATCAATCGATCAATCAATTAGTCAATCAATCAATCAATCAATCAATCAGAATAGAGCTGGAAGGGACCTTGGACGTCTTCTAGTCCAGCCCCCCACTCAAGCAGGAGACCTTATATCATTTCAGACAAATGGCTGTCCAGTATCTTCTTAAAAACTTCCAGTGATGGAGCGCCCACGATTTCTGGTGGCAAGCTGTTCCACTGGTTAATTGTCCTCACTCTTAGGAAGTTTCTCCTTAATTCCAGGTTGCTTCTCTCTCTGGTCAGTTTCCAACCATTGTTCTTGTCCCGCCCTCTGGTGCTTTGGAAAATAAGTTGACCCCCTTTTCTTTGTGGCAGCCCCTCAAATACTGGAATATTGCTATCATGTCTTCCCTCGTCCTTCTTTTCTACCCAGACCCAATTCCTGCAGCTGTTCTTCGTGTTTTTGTCTCCAGGCCTTTAATCATCTTAGTTGCTCTTCTTTGCACTATTCCCCAAAGTCTCAAGATCTTTTTTGTAATGTGGTGGCCAAAATTGGATGTAGTATTCCAGGTGTGGCCTTACTAAGGATTTATAAAATGGTACTAATTTGGGGTTAGTGGCTCCCTTAAGGCTGCCTGATCCTGTCCATCTCTGTTCCAAATAAGCTTCACGAAGAAAATCCTGTTTCCTTTTTGTTTTTAAACATCCATTCTAATTCGTTTTGTTGTGGGGCCCAATTTTGTAGAATCATAAGAAAATAATTAATTTGAAAAAAATAAAACGATCTCTTTTCTTTCTCTTCCTAATGTACTATTAAACAGGTTACTCTGGTTTTAAAATGTCTTTGTTTCTAGCAATGACATTCCGGCCAAGAGCCTCCCACAATTGATTAGTTTTCCATTTTGAGCACTTTGCATTCCTGGCAAGACCTTTTAAACAAATGTGTGGCTTCTGTTTGTTTGTTTTTTAATTGCAATGCACTTGTGACTCCACATTATTCTATAAGAAAACAAAGGAAGTTTTT
Organism: Protobothrops mucrosquamatus; assembly: GCF_001527695.2. Classification (NCBI taxonomy): domain Eukaryota; kingdom Metazoa; phylum Chordata; class Lepidosauria; order Squamata; family Viperidae; genus Protobothrops; species Protobothrops mucrosquamatus. The sequence goes on along the minus strand of NW_015390524.1, from coordinate 69,346 downwards.
TTTTAATAAGTCAGCCAGAACTGGATCCCTAAATATTTGGATGACATGAATTGAAACGTTTGTGTGGTGGTACCCTATATTTATTCTAGGATGCTGAGCTGTATTAATTAATTTATTTGTCAGACATATATGGACATCCGTCTACCAAAGGCACTGTGTTCATTTTAAATGAATTTAATTGGACTACCAAGGTTTTCAGGGCAAATGGGATACTTGAATCTGCATGGAGGCGACGTTTGCTCCGGCCAGGAACCCCTTTATGTAGGTGCATCATTTCCTGGGCTCCTATTCCCAACTTTGCCTGTTGGAATCTAAGACCAGTTTGAGATCTTTCCAATAAGTGCTGGAGGCCCATTCAGGAAAGCTCAGAATTTACACCTGGGCCTTCAGACCTGGAGGTCAGCACAACCCCAGTATCAGAACCACGAAAATCAACAGAATGCAAGTGAGAAGTGACAAATTGTGTCCTTCTGCTGTGAAGGACTCCCTTAAGAGTAGCTCCAACCCAAACAGCCTCGGTAGAAGAGGAATTTAGCAAAAGTTCAGGCAGGAGAAGCCTCTCCAGCAAACTTTGATTGCGGTGAAGCCTGAATTAAAGCAGACGGGGTTCCATCACACAAAAGAAGGACCTAAGGGGTTTTTGTAGAGATGAAGAAGTTGTTCCTGGAGAAATTGTGACGAGATGGTTTGCCTCCAGAAGTTGTGGGCGCTCCATCACTGGAGGTTTGTAAGAAGAGATTGGACAGCCACTTGTCTGGAATGCAATAAGGCAGGGGTGTCAAACTCAATTTCACTGAGCATTGCGGTTGCCCTCGGACGGGGGCAGGTGAGTGTGGCCAGGGTAGGTGTGGCCTACTGGGTGGGCGTGGAGGGAGTGGGTGTGGCCTACTGGGTGGGCGTGGCCAGCTCTACATCGTTCGCGTCAAGGGTGCCTGTGGGGGCCTGGGCAGGAGTGGGACAGATCTGAGGGTCTCTGACAGAAGGGGGTGGGACCGGGGCAAGCGCCAAGGCATGGTCCACTGGAGGAATTCCACTGCCTGCTGAAACCCCTCCGCCGGAGCCCATCAAGCCGGATATGTGAAGTAGGCGAGGGCCATTTGCTGGCCACTTCCAGGCGATGGTGCATTTCTTCATTCCTCACAAAGGGTGACACCTCCCCAGCAGGCACCCAGGGGGCGGGGCCAAAACAGCAGGGGCTGGTTCCTCACTGTTTCCAGACGGCCTTGTGGAGCTAAGACTGAATGCGTTTCAGCATAGATGGCCACCACAAAATTGTACATTGGCTCCCGGCTGGCCTGGGCCAGGGCCAAGGCAGAGGGGGCCATTCCCTCACTGTTTCCAGGATGGCTTCGCGGGCCACATGAAACCACTTCGCGGGCTGCATCTGGCCCCCGGGCCTTGTGTTTGACATGTCTGCAATAAGGTCTCCAGCCTTGAGAAAGGGGTTGGACTAAAAAAATCTAGAAGGTCCCCTCCAACTCTGTTCTTCTGTGAAAGTTTCTATGAGTCCAGATGATAGTGGAATGAATGTCCATCAGCCTGGGACAAAGAGCATCCCCTTTCAAAGCCAACCATTACGTGTCTTTTACTTGTCTGATGAACCCATACTTCCACTGAACGCTGCTGAAATTCCCAGGGTTTTAGCCAGAAGAGCCTTGGTGGAAGATGCTGGGATCTCCTTGGCCCAAGGGTTCTATTTCTCAGCTTAGTGCTATCTTCCCTGTGTGCTTCAAAGACAGAAACACTTGGAAAGAGAAGAAAGAGTGAAATATACACATTAGCAGAATACGGAGAATATGGTGAGAAACAAAAACAATAGAAGCCATAGAATATTGGTGGATAGCCAACAAATCGCAAGAAACCAGCCAGTTGAAGAAGATATCATATGGCTAGTCCTTTGGATAAATCATTCTTAAGAAAGCAGATTGTAAGAGCACATTTGTTCCATATGCATCCTTGGGAAATCAGTGGGATGCAGAAATCCTGATAAAAACCATCCGTTGAAATTAAACTACCTTAAACAGTCGATGCATCATAGGAAGCCAGCTGAAATATCCCAAGGAAAACCTCTTCTGTTAAACCCATCCAAACCATGGTCCTAGATAGCCAGTAGGGTGCAGTGGTTAAAGGCATCTAACTAGGAACCAAGTAGCTGGGAGATCTGAGTTCTAGTCTTGCCTTGGGCATGAAACTAGTGAGTAGTTTGGGCCAGTTTGACTCTCCCAGCTCTAGTAAGAGATTCAAAGAGGAGACAAGAACAGGTTTGGTGTCCTGGGTGAAGACATCAGGGTAGAGACCAGGAGAACCTGAGTTCTAATTCTGCCTCGGGCATGAAGCCAGCTGAGTGACCTTGGGCCTGTCTTTGCTCTCAGCCCCAAGAAGGAGCAATGGAAACCCCTCCTGAAACCCCTTGCCAAGAAGACTGCAGGGGCTTATGCAGGCAGTCTCTAAGAATCACACACAACTGAGTGGAAGAAAAGAAGACGTGTTTGCCCCCTCCCATGGAGACCACCGTATTCTTTGGGCCTCTCTCCCACTTCCTCCTTAGAGTTTCCATCTATGTCCCCAATTTAGGTAACAACCCCCCTAGGGACTGGGATCATATTTATTTTTTCTGTCTGATTTTAGTCTGATCACAGGTGCACGTTGCTCGTAGAAATAAAGAAAAAAGGAGAAAAGCTCTACCTGAAGACCGTCCCACAGAGGAAGCTCTAGCCTGGGAGCCCAGCGCTGGAGGGGTGGGGGCCTTTGTGCCCTGCAGCCAGCCTTGAGTCAGCAGAAAAGATACCAGCCTGACATTTGCTGACTGCCTGACATTCCCCCAAAAGTCAGGGTTAGCAGAGTTGCCCAGCTTGAGGCCTCAAGTGAAGCCCCCCCCCCAGTTACAGGAGCTGCCTGGGGACCCTGGGGCAGCCTCACCCTCCCCATCCCAGTGGGGCCCCCAGAGGCTGATTTTGTGTAAAAAATGGCCAAAGGAGCCCCTGATGGTTCCCAAAGGGAAGATGCCATATGAATCTAACAAATAAATCAGGCAATTAAGGCCTGATTATTTCACTTGGCTTATATTATTTCAGATTCCCTTAATGAATTATGAAGCTGGTTGGAGGCACTAAACCAGGGGTAGGCAACCTCGGCTCTTTTATGACGTGTGGACTTCAACTCCCAGAATTCCTGAGCCAGCCTGGCTCAGCTTGGAAACCTCTCCCTTTCCCCTCAGCGTGGCTGGCTCAGGAATTCTGGGAGTTAAAGTCCATGGAGTCATAAAAGGGCCAAGGTTGCCTACCCCTGCTCTAAACAAACCAGGGGAAGGCAACGGAAGCTGGTCTCCTTTCTCCCCAAAACCCAGTCATGCAAAGACTGGTGGGAATATCAGACACCAAAGATGGGGAGTGGGAGGACAAGCGAGAGGTGAGAAATTAGGAAAAGAGGCTTTAGAGGTGAGGGCCCCAAACAATATGCTGGGGATGGGGAAGGTAATGACAAAAAGGATGGAGGAAGAGGAGGAGGAGGAGAGAAACGCATGATAGATCACAGGGGAGGCAACTTTCTGCCTACAATCCTTCAGTCTGGACAGGCAACCCTGGCGTTGAATAGTTGGTGGGGTGATTCTGTCCCCACCATTTCATGAGGAATGGCCACCATCCTCACCTACGTCTTTCTCGTGATTTCCACGGCCACTGGACTTCACCCCCTCCTTCCCCCAGGCTGTTCTGAAGATTCCCAGTCTGGGATGGACTGGCAATTCCTTCGAGACGCTGTCTTAGGCGCTCCCCCTCGCCACCTTCCCTTTTTATTAAGGGAGGGGCTGCCTCCTTATTTAATATCAGAGAGACCGGAACACCCCATAATATCGGCCTGCCTGCTCCATCTGCCCTTAATGCGAGGCAAGAATTGATACGCAAAGCCGTGTCTCTGAAGCTGTCACAAGAAAAGGCAAACTTCAATGAAATATCCCAGTGAAACTTCTGTGGTTGGCTGGGAGCACCCAAGGTCAGCGCTGGAGGGGCTGATATGGCCTGGGGTTGGAATTCGTCTCAGCAACCAGACAGAAAATGTGATGGAGCTGTGTCGGGGGAAGGAGATGTGCCAGATGGGGAGGACGCAGGAGGAGCGGAGCCCCTGCAGAGTTTCAGAAAACCACATTGGGAAAAATGATGTTCCCTTCCCACTGCAAGGGAAAAGTCACCGTTGTTGGGGAGATGGACGGCATAAAATCTTAATAAATAAATAAATATTCGTGCAGCAATCAGACAGCGGCTGGTCAGCAAGCTGAGAGCACCGAGGGAGGGGAAACGGGGCCTGGGTCTGGACAACTTCAGCCGAAGTGCGCTTAAGGACTCCTTCTCCAGCCTCAGGACAAGAACAGCCAGCAAACTGGGTTCTGCAGCAGCTCACCCTGTGGATGAGCCAGTGCAGAAGGAGGCCAAGGTTTTCGTATTTATACCAGACATGAAGTTGTTGATTTCAGAGTTGGATGACCTTTGATTTTCAGGTGATTGTTCTAAGGTGAAAGGACATTGCAGCCATCTTTTTCCCCCCTCTTAATAATAATAATCAGAACAGAGCTGGAAGGGACCTTGGAGGTCTTCTAGTCCAGCCCTCTGCTCAAACAGGAGACCTATACCATTTCAGACAAGTGGCTGTCCAGCCTCTTCTTAAAAATCTTAAAAATCTCCAGTCCACAATTTCTGAAGGCAAATTCTGTTCCACTGGTTAATTAAGTTAATTAAGTTTCTCCTTAATTCCAGATTGCTTCCCTTAAAATAGAATAGAATAGAATAGAAGAGAAGAGAAGAGAAGAGAAGACAAGAGAAGAGAGCTAGAAGGGACCTTGGAGGTCTTCTAGTCCAGCCCCCTGCTCAAGCAGGAGAACCTATACCATTTCAGACAAGTGACTGTCCAGTCTCTTCTTAAAAACCTCCAGTGATGAAACACCCACAACTTCTGAAGGCAGCTTCTGTTCCTCTGGTTAATTATCCTCACTGTCAGGAACTTTCTCCTTAATTCCAGATTGCTTCTCTCTTTGGTCAGTTTTCATCCATTGTTTCTTGTCTTGCCTTCTGGTGCTTTGGAGAATAAATTGACCCCCCCCCCCTTTGTGGCAGCCCCTCAAATACTGGAATACTGCTATCATGTCCTCCCTAGTCCCTCTTATCCAACATTATTAACATAATACCCAATAACGCAGCCCCAATACTTGTAAAAGCTATGAATACTGGAAAAATATCCTAATTTGAATGCTATTGATAGGAACATTTCCTGACACAAACCCCACATAATCAGTTTAAGCTTTCAGGCTGCCACTCCATAGTAAGTTGTGAGACTAAATTAAAATCTCAGGCAGAGTTGTTTCACTCATGACTAATTTTTCTAATCCTGCTTTCCCCAAATTCCTCTGGAGGTGTCGAATGACAGCTTCATAGAATTGCAGGTTCCATGATTCCCAGCCGGCATGCCCCTTGGGGTTGAGGAGAACCGTGGCTGGAAGTTTTTGGAGCAATCAGGCTTGCCTGATCATGTCTCAGACACCAGAACCCAGAAGGTGTTTAAAGCCAGGACAAAGAAATCCAGCCTTTAGGGCTCAGATCAACACAGGTGAAATTCCGGAGAAAGGTTGTGGCTGGGCATTGTTTGACCTGGTGCAGTCACCCCAGTCGTGGGATCTCGGGGAATTCACCCCCCCCCTCAAGGGTGCACCGCAAATGTCCTCTGAGCAAGAGATGGGCTTTGCTGCTGACCCAAAGGGTTCAAAAAGGGGAAACCCACCAACTTAAAGACCAGTAGCATCTTCAGTAACTTCCCACAAACATCCAAAACCTGAGGATGGACAGAATTCCACAGAACAGAGAACCCGGAATGCAAATGTGCCACAATTTTTCACCATTCCAATCTCAGACCAATATTTTCACCTTCGGAGGCTTCTGCTCAGGGACCTGCCAAAGATTTCTATTTCAACAGCCCTGCAAACCAGGTCAGGCTTAACTGTGAGCAAAAGAGGGAAGCAAGTAATTAGGAGGGGGGTCATCCTAGAAAATGTCCAACGTTCCTTCTAACCCTAAACTTCTATTTGTTCATTACCCACCTTCCTGTTGCAACTGTACAGACCGCTCCCAAGGTAGTGCATAGTTTAAAATAAAGAAATCAGTGTAAGATTTAAAAAGCAATAAAAAGTACAATTGCTGACATTCAAAATCCAGAATAAAGAGACGCATTTCATAGACGTTATAATGGGAGAGACGCAAGCCACACAGGGTTAGTGTCAGCTTTAGCACGTGCTGCATGTTTGGATCACGGGATCTTTTAAAGGAGCTCTGGAAGCAGATCTGAAGGCCCGGAGAAATGCCCGAGGAGTAAATGGTCCCTGAGATTGATAGAGTTCTAAACATCTTCAAGAGTTCTAAACATCTTCAACTGATCTCACAAAGTAATTGGAATCAGCGCCAATCTCTCAGGACGGGCCTTCTGCAGTCCCAGTAACCTCCCCTGGTTAGATGTCAAGATGCCAACTGGAGCTTCGGAATCCTTCCAAGAACTACTCCAGTCACAGCTCTTTGCCTCTATTGACAAAAGCACAATTTCTTCCTTTTGCTGTCTCCCAACGTTCTCCACTCTTCCCTCGGCCCATCTTGGGGTTGCAAAGGATGAGATCTTGTTTGTTGGGCAACGCTGATTCCTTAGCACCTGCGTGTCTTCCAGCTTTGGCCTGGGCCTTTTATTCTGCTGCACAGTTGTTTACATCCCTCTTTCTGCCTTCACTATAAATCTGGGAATGGGTCTCCCTCTGGGAAGGGAACGGCTTTGGGCTGTAGCTTCAGTCTGCCATTTGGGGCACCCATTTTAAATCTCTGTGCATTTGGGCTTTGCCCATTGGCTACTGAATACTCAGTGATAGGAACAAAGATGTGCTTGAGTGCGCATTGATGTTGCAAGTGTCCTGACTGGAAAGCAGGCCCAGTCCAGGGAAAACGGTAATTCAAAGCAATGGATCGTTCCTAATTGCAGATAGAAGTAGGAGAAATAAAATAAGAATCTAAAGATCAACATGACCCCTGTTGGAGTCAAGATAATCTAATAAACAGCCCTTTCATCAGGCCAGCCAACTCCTAACCCCAGAGAGGAGGGTCCAAGCCGCACAGCTCAAAGCATCAAAACCAAGTCAGGGGCACCAGGGAGCCCCTCTCGCCTCTCCTGTTCCACCACCACCAGTTGGGGTGACTGTCTCCACAGATGAATGATCAGAGCTGGCTGAATATCTGAAGCAGGTACTCCAGATTTCTCAAGCATCCAACCAACCCCTGGGTTATTACTGAATTAAGCAGACTCAGCCAGCCATGGGAATGATGAAGATGATGGCTCCTTAGAGTGATGGAGAAGAGGGGATTGGAGCTTCTTAAGCACTTAAGCACTTTTTGCTGCTCAGGTTCAGGACCATAGAAAGATGCATTTTGCCTATGGGGGTCCTGGATGGGGCAGGGTCTTTCCCACCACCCGTCAAAGGGGAGCCAGAGAGGGTTTCTTATATGCAACGCAGCTGGTTGACCCTTGAGCTTCCTCCAGCCCCCCCTCCCCACGTTGTCTTCCCATGTGTCTTCACCAACTGCTGTCTGCAGAACAAAGCTTGACAATGAATGCCAAGAGCAGAAAGAGCAGGAAAGCACACCCAGCCTTGGCGCTGCCTCCCTCCCTCCCTGTCCATCAAGCCCATTTATTCTTTCAGCCTCTTCAAAATCGTGGTTTTGTTATTTGAGGCATGTAGTAGCTACAGAAGCAACATTCTGGCTACAAGTGAAACGTTGGCTGGATTTGGATGTTGATTAGCCTAAAAATCTGAGGAATTTCAAAGGAAGGAGAAAAAACCAACCACCCCACCCCACATCATTTTGACTGAGGATAAAGTCTTCCTGGAGGACGTGGGATCACCTCTTTCTCGGAAAAGATAAAGGCAAGTGCATGTGGGGAAAACTCCAGATTGTCTATTGCAGACGGTCAACTTCCTAGAAACTTTGACATGTTCACAAACTGGCTTTTAAAAGAAAGAAAGGGGAACTTAGCTGCCTCCCAGTTTTGTTCCAGAAGGGGAGCAAAGCAAAGGCGCACATGTGCAAAACCCATTTTGCCCACTGCTGTTTTCAGTTACAGTCGCATCATTACTCCAGAGGATGAATCCCGAGCCACAGAAACCCCCAGTTATGCCTCAGCCAGTAACTCTCAAAAGATGATCTAGGGCAGTGTTTCTCAACCTTGACAATTTTAAGGCATGTGGACTTCAACTCCCAGAATTCCACAGCCAGCATTGCTGGCTGTGGAATTCTGGGAGTTGAAGTCCACATGCCTTAAAATTGTCAAGGTTGAGAAACACTGATCTAGGCAAAAGAGCGCTTTTCCCACAGTGCAAAGGGATGTCATGGTCTACCCTACAAGGCTGTCATGAAGATTCTTGAAAGCATGTGGCCATTTTATTCTGGGCTTCCCCCTGACTTGGAAAACCTCTCAACAGTAAAAGCCCAGACTTTCAAGCCCCCCCCCCATGGGACTGCCTCCCCTGCTCTTCCTCACAGCACCCTGGGACTTGGGGGTGAGCTCAGCTTTGCTCAGACTCTTGTGCAGGAGATGCAGCTCTGGCTGCATCCAGGGAGTGAGAGGTTTGTCAAACAACTGCAGTGGTTGTGTTGCTACCATCCTCTGCCACGGTATCTCCCCAGCCTGACTGGGGCTTCTCACCTCCACGACAGCCAAGCATCCTCTCCCCTCTCCTCATCCAACTGGGCACATTCTGGGAGAGTCGGAGTGAGGGTCTCTGTCTTGACACCCCACCCCACCTGTCACTGCCTGCCGCTCTTTCCAACTCTCTTTATTGTGTGTCCAGCAGAAAAGCGGAGCCGAACAAAACCGCTCCCTTGCCCTTGAGGAAAACATATACTGGGGAGGGGGATGCAGGTGCTGCCACGATCAGGCAGGAAAGTAGTGATTTAAAGTGTGTGTGTGTGTGTGTGGTGGGGAGACACTGCTGGCAATGTGAGGGTCCCTGGAATGATCTCCCTCATCAAGGAGACCCTCTCCAGCCTGGGAGGGGAGGGGGTGGACGCTAAAAGGCACCCCAAAACTGCAGGGCAAGCAGCAGAAAGCCCTGTCCATCTCACCTGGGCTTTGTCCACTTCTGGCCCATGCGCAGTTCTGGGCAGAGAGTAATAGCTGCTCTCCCTCTCTCCTTGTGCGGTGCACACACACACACACAAACACACAAACACACAAACACACACACACACACACACACACTACCAACAATGGTTGTAGTCAGCTACCAGGCTTCACCTGTCCTCCCAATTTGTCAAAAATAGCAAAACAAAGGCAAGTACCCCCTCCCCTTTTCTCCGTCCTGCCCTTCCCCCTGTTTAGCAGCCCCCCTTCCAAGAGGGCTCCGGGTCGCTTCTTTTCCGGGAAAGAAAGAAAAGGCGAGGAAAGGAGGCAGACCGAGGGGTCGCCCCCTGCAACGCGAGGCCCCTTGGGGCTTCCCGGCAGAGCCAGGGCGACGGAGCCCCCCCCTCCCCCCGCCGTGGCAAGGAGAAGGCAGACCGGCCTCCGCATTGAAGCCCTGGAGGCGGGCTGGGGGCAAAGCCGGAGAAGGTCCGCAAAGACATCCCGCCTGGGGGGCTCGGCCCTCCTTGCCAGCTTCCTTCCTCCAGGGAGGGGAGCCCTCGCCCGGCGAAGCCCTCCAAGAGGGGGGGGCGGCGGGGAGGTCCAGCGGGACCCGGGAGGGAGGGCGGGACGGAGGGCCGGGGGCTCTCCGGGAAGACTCCCTGCCCAGCCCGTCATCCCGGCGACCCCGCCACGCTTCCTTCGCGTAGGCCACGCGGGGGCTCGGCGGGCGGGCGGGCGGGGGGGGCTGCAGCCTGCCTGGGCGGAGGGGGCGCCCCGTCCTCCCCTCCCCCGACCTGGACGGGCCCCCTCCCCAAGCCCCACCCAGCTGCTNTGGGGCGGCGGCGGCGGGGGGGGGCACCTACCTGGCTGAGCTCGGTGCCCATCAGCAGCAGGACCAGCAGGCTGAGCAGCTTGCGGGCGGGCGGCATGGCTTCGGCGGGCGGCTCCAGCCACGGGCATCGGCGGCCGCCTCCTCCGCTTCAGGCGACTTGGCGCGCCGGGTCCGCGCTCCCGACTCCCTTCGCAGCCCCGCCGAGGAGGCGCTGGCGCGGGCGGGCTCTGGGCTCTGGGGCGGCGGCGGCGGCGGGCGGTTCAGCAGCCCGAGGCGGGACGGCTGCAGGCAGGGGGCATCCTCGCCGGGCGCGGCTCCCCCGACCCGGCTCCTCTGCGTCGCCCGCCCGCCCGCCCGCCCTGCCGGTGGCTCTCCAGGCCGGGGAGACGCTGGCGGGAAGCAGAGCCCAGCCGAGCCCGGAAGGGCGCTCTCCGCTCCGCCGCTGCCAAAAGTTTGCCTGGAAAAGCAGGTGGAGGAGGAGGAGGAGGAGGAAGAGGGGCCGGGGGATCGGGCGCAGGAGGCAGGCAGGGAGGGAGGGAGGGGAGGGGCGGGCAGGCGGGCGCCGCGAGAGCAGGGCCGGGAGCGGATGTGACATCAGGCAGGCGGGGGGGGACATTTGACCAAACCGAGGGAAAGTGAGGCAGCCTCGGCAGGGGCCGGCGCCCTCCCCCCCCGCCCTCTGCCAAGGAAGCCGCCCCTCCCGCCTCTGCTCCCCCCCCTCCCCACACGCCCCTTCGGAGGCTGCCTCTGATCCCCCCGAGGTGAGGCCGCTCCGCCTGGCCGGCAAACGCCTCTGGCAGCGGCCGCCCCCCCCCCCGGGTCTCGTCGCCCCTTGAAAGTTGAGATGAGCTGGACTTGGGGTAGTTTCTCCTCGAGGTGGGGGCAGAAAACCTGGGCTGGCTTTGGCCCCCTGGACTCGCTGCAAGGTGGGTTCTAATAGTGGAGACGGTGGTCCAGATTTCTCTGGATTTGAACTTGAAACCAGTTCGAGTCCATGGGTGTCCGCTCAAAAATTCTTGTGCTAGGAGCCCACAACATGTTCTAGAAACTGTGGCTGGCCGGAGAGGTGGAAACCAGGGATGGTTGCTCAGTACAATCCTGTCTGTGTTGTGCTGCATACCCACCCTCAAAAAATAAAATTAAAAATCCAGATGGAGAAAAGGTCAGCCCAGGAGCATCCTTGAAAAACGGAGCCCATCTTTCCTTGCTGTGGCAGTTTACCTGTTCGTGGGCAATGATCCCCTTTGATCCTTTGGATGGTTTCCTTCCCCAGTCGGCTGGGGAAGCCTTGAGAGAAGGCCCAGATCCTTCAGTGGGTGCAGGGCCCCAGTGGGATCCAGTGGCTTTGTGGGGTGAATTCAAAATGATTTTTTTTACGTTTGCATCAAAAAACTCATCTATATAATCCTTATTGAATTACATGAAAGAAAGGTTTGTCTTGGAATTTCTTTTGAAGGAGAAAAGAGTTGGGGAGGATTGTTCTTAGGGTGTCTTGCAGTTGTTTAATCTCAAGACAGCCAAAGAATGTGTGTGCACGTTCTCCCTCCTTGGTTCCCCAAATCCCATCCATTTCCCAGAAGGAAAGGCCTGCAGATCTTCTTCTCCTAAAACTACTCAAAAATTTCTGTTTTGCCCAGAAATTTGCTATTTGGGTTCTTGAAAAGGCCGTTCTGAACAGCCCTTTCTTTGGGGCAGATATTTTGCATGTTGCAAATTATAATAGGGATGGTGTTAACACCACACAGCTTGTCCTTTTGAAGGTGTGAGAGCACTGAGTCCAACCAATTTCAGTGAATGTAGATTCACCCTACAAGCAGGTATGGAGGTAGCATTATTTTCTCACCTATGGGAATGAACAGATGAAATTATCCAGAAGCAACCATCATAAATGCAAGTATTTCTCTGAATAAATATAAATCTGTTTCAAAATCATTTCTATTGAGTTTATCTATCTGACCCGGGTTTACAACGCAACTTAATTCTAGGTCAGAATAGTGAGAAAATAATGCTACCTCCATACCTGCTTGTAGCTTCGAATGAAGCCAACTGAGGTGTCCGAATGGCTTCATGCTTCTCTCAGACAAAGAACATTCCAATCTGGCTCGTGTCCAGGAAGTCCTCCAATGCCCTTTAGAAACTCCTCCCACTGACCTACTAACATGATATAGCTGACTAGCTAAACTACATTACCCATAAGCCATCTCTTAAGGAGACAGCACTTAACCCAATAAATGCCAGATCCTAACATACAGACCTACGTGATCCAGAACAGTTGCCTCCCGCCCTTCCCTCTGCACTCTTCATGAGGCTGGACTTCAATTCCCACCATCCCCATCTGTATCCCACCCAGACCTTGAGAGAAACCACACCAAATCTTCAGGATCATCACATCCTTGCACCATTATCCCTAACCTATAGTGGCCAAAGCATTCGTAACTATTTTATTGATATGCTGTTCTTTCTTGGAGAGAAGTAAAAGTAAAGAATTAAAAAGGCAGGAATGTCTTGCACGCCAAAAGGTGACCTACAATCAGTCAGGGCTGAGCTTGCAAACCACATTAAATGGCTTGGTGGGGCTTGTGAATCAGGAGGAAGAGGACAGGAGAGAAAAACAAAGAAGTTAAGAATCATATTTATGTTCTACTTGTGAACTTCCCCACTGGGGCATTTGACTGGCTGCTTAGAAGCAGAAAGATGGACGATCAGACTTCTGACATTTTCCAGAAGGGAGTGTGTGTGTGTGTGTGAGAGAGAGAGAGAGAGAGAGAGAGAGAGACAGAGAGAGAGAGGGAGGGAGGGAGGGAGGGAGAGACTTTTATTATGTGTCTCCTCCTTCCATGCACAGTGCTGGCCTATTCCAGGTGGCCCACCCGGGGCCTTCTTCCTGGGATGTGGAAATGGGGGAAACTTGCTTCTCCTCCCCCCCAGGCAGCTTTCGGCAGCCTCCTTGCTCCTTTAAGAACGGCCTCCTCTTCCCCGCAGGCAGAAGCCAAGGCAATCCGGCAGTTGCCACAGTAACAGCGCCAACATCGCTCTCGGAAACCAGGGAGAGAGAATAAAACAAGCGGGTGTCCTTCAGAGAAACTCACCCAGGATGCCACAGAGATGGTGTTAATATTGCCGGGGGTTACATATGTCAAAGAGATTGCATTTTCTTTTGAAAGAAAACATCTCTGTGATTCACAAGGACAAGTATGTGTGTGTTTGCACGTGTTCACACAAGCATGTACACCCCAGAATGCCTTATACTGTAATTGCTTCTCATGCCTGGACACCTCGGTCCTGCCTGTCTGATCAGTGGATTCCAAGCTGCTTTCTCAAACAGAGGATTGGGCCCACTGCCCTCTCGGTTGACCTGGGAGCGATTAGCAGTGGGTCAGCAGCCCCTCTGCTTGTCACAGGCAGAGTCTGACTCCAGGGGCAAATTGTTCCCCCACTGAGACTGTGTCAAAGCAAGGCATGGCTGCCCCATCCCTCAGGTCTCACACATGAGCTGTGGTGGGTAGGTGTGGGGTAAGGAGAAGACCCGGCAAGGAAGGAGACTTCATGGCTGCCAAAAGGGAGCAGCCGATAGAGTGGCCAATCCAGTCCCGTCTGCGGCTTCGGGCGCTGTAGAGGCTGTTCTGAGGTTCGGAGGTGGGCAAGGAGGAGGGGAACCAGAAAGTACGTCCATCCATGAAGAGAGATGGAAGGGAACCCCAGCCTCAAGAAGAGGAGACTGAATGGGGAGTTGAGGAGCCTACAGAAGGAAGTCAAGACCTCCCTTGTGTGCAAGTGCAGGATCGCTCTGCTCTTTGTGGAAGAAAAGCCTTTTGGCAGCCATTAAGTCTCCTTTCTTGCGGAGTCTCCTTCCCACCCCACCCCTACCCAATGATTTAGGGCAGTGATGGCGAACCTTTTAGAGACTGAGTGCCCAAACTGCAACCCAAAACCCACTTATTTATCACCCGGTGCTGGGTGGGACGTGGCCCACTGGGTGGGCGTGGCTGTGGTGGTCATGGCAAAGTGGGTGGGTGTGGCCAAAGTGGGCATGGTCACCTTAATGTTCCTCATGGGGAGGGATGCCTGTGGGGGCTGGGCAGGGGGTCTCTGGCAGGTGGGGCAGTGGGCAGGAGGCTTGTCCTGTGAGGCGAGGCAGGGTGGGGGTACCATTGCCATGGGGCAAAGCAAGGCAGGGGCCGGGGCAGCTGCTGCCTGACACCATCGGCCCACACACACAGAGGCCAGCAAGCGCATGGGGTCCGACAGTCTCCGTCAAGAGCCACAGCCTGCTGGCTCCTTGACCGGTGCACTCTGGGGCTCCATAGCCCACTGCCAGCAGTTCAGAGAAGCCGCCTCTAAGCTGGACAGCTGGGCGACAGCTGAGGAGGCGATGCAGTGGGTCATGCTGGGAAAAGGAGAGCATGCGAGGCCAGGAGGGACGGGATGGGGGGGGAGGGAAACCAGCTGTGCCGGGATGCATCTGGCCACGTGGGACCTCAGGAGGCTGGTTGAAGAGGGACGGTTGCCATCTCTGGGGCATGGCACACGTGCCCACAAAGAGGGCTTTGAGTGCCGCCTCTGGCACACGTGCCATAGGTTCGCCACCACTGATTTAGGGTCTCCTGCTTAAGCAGGGGGTTGGACTAGAAAACCTCCAGGGTCCCTTCCGACTCTGTTATTCTGATCCAGATTGACCTGCTTCAGTCAGAGGAAAGTGGATTCCAACTGAATGTTAGAAAAGGGAGAGTGGAACCAGGGACTGGGGAGAGGGGGTGTCAGGGCTCCCCTTCATTCAAGCAGGGGCCAGACAGTCATCTGTCTGGAAGGGTTGACCCACCCCTGCTAGAAGTCGGCCTTCCTGGGCGCACGGCTTCTTTTCATCTCAAAGAGTTTTAGGTAGCTGCAGCCAGCTTCCCATCTGCCATGACCGACACATGCAGTGAGGTAGACCTCGTCTTTCCGAAGCCCTTTGGGCTGCCCCCTTTGGGCTGGGCTTTGGTTTGAGGCCTCAACATCAGTTTGCTGGTTCTGGCCTGGTGAAGGAGCAGAATGGGAATAAACAAGGGCGAAGAAAGCAGTATTTCTATTTTGCTTCTCAAATCCGAATTGCAGCATTCCATGTTTGAAGTAGGAATAGAAATAAGTTGAACCTGGAACGTGGAAGGGGGAATGGAGCATTTTTATCTGGCATTTCTTGCAAGAACCAAGTTTGCCAGGACCTTGTGTGGCTTAGGGGCAGAATCGGAGGGTCTGAACTGGATCCAGAGGAGTCAAAACAGTCACAACGGCTGCTTTAAAATGCATCACACGCCACCTCACAAGTCTCCCTGTGGCACCTTAGCTGTAGGGAACCCCACAGACTGTCCATGCATTCATCCTGGCTCTTCTAAGGTTTCTTTGTGTAGTATAGCATGCAAATGAAGAAAGCATAGCTTGACTAGGGCATTATGTCATCCCCATTGTTTGCAGATTATTATTTACAATTGTTTAGTGAGATGAGAAGAGAAAGGCAGTCCTATTTCTCCTGGCTTAATTCTGGTTTAAAAATTTGCCCTGCTAAGCCTACTATGCAACGCAAACATAAATAAAAGGAAGAAACATAAACCAGGCATTGGAGCAACAAATTGTGATTCCCCGCCCCCTCAGTTGCAAGACTGATACTGGCTTGTCCAAAAACTGTTTAAAACAAACATGGCTTATTAGTGTGATAGGTGAACATGCCTCAGGGCTTTTCTGAGCCTTTGAAAGGCAGGCTGGGTTGGAAAACATCTGGGGAAACACCTGGAGCTCCCTCTTGCCTGAGGTCTCCTTCCTGCTACCAGCTTCCTCTCCCCAGCAAAAAACTGCCGCCATATAATACATTTAATGTGGTTATTGGCTTAATTTGCACAATCTATTAATTCACAAGCATACCAAATGTCCGCCCTTGAACATCACATCAACTATTAAAGCTTAATGCTCATTGGACGGAACAATTTTAACACAAGCAATGTAGAGAATCATAGGGCTACAGGCAACACAATGGACCTTTCCACGTTTATCGCTGAATATGGAACCGCCACGGCCATCTAAGCCAGGGGTGTCAAACTCAATTTCATTGAGGGCCGCATCAGCATTGTGGTTGCCCTCGGGGGGTGTGTGTGGCCAGGGTGGGTGTGGCCTACTGGGTGGGCATGGCCAGCTCTACATCGTTCACCTCAAGGGTGCCTGTGGGGGCCTGGGCAGGAATGGGACAGATCTGAGGGTCTCTGGCAGAAGGGGGTGGGACCGGGGCAAGCGCCAAGGCATAGTCCATTTCTTCATTCCTCACAAAGGGTGACACCTCCCCAGCATGCACCCAGGGGGTGGGGCCGACATGGCAGGGGCTGGGTCCTCGCTGTTCCCAGATGGCCTTGTGGAGCTAAGACTGAGTGTGTTTCAGCATAGATGGCCACCACAAAATTGTACATTGGCTCCCGGCCGGCCAGGGCCAGAGCCAAGGCAGCGGGGGCCGTTCCCTCACTGTTTCCAGGATGGCTTTGTGGGCCACATGAAACCACTTCGCAGGCCGCATCCGGCCCCGGGCCATGTGTTTGACATGTCTGATCTAAGCCGTCCCTTCTAGGATCAGCCAGGCAGGATTCTCTCCCCCTTTTCTCTCCAGGAATGTTTCTGCAGAAAGAAACGGGGCATTTCAATTGCTACCTCCGTTCTCTACACCAGCATCCATCCTAAAATTCACCCAACACCAATTTTGTAGGTTTTAGGAAAGGTGTCAAGCTGGGGCATTTTCACCAGCCTTGAGGATGGGCAGGCAGGGATGTTATTGTTTGGAACTTAGCTCTGCAGAGGTCTTGTATTGATCCAAGGCCTGGGGGGAAAAATTGGTTTTCAAACATTTTTGGAGGTTGAGAGATACAACTGATGATACCGATCCTGAGGGTTCTATATGATGCTGAATCTCAAAATCACCCAGCAGTTTCACATAGATCTTGAACAGAGGGGAGAGGGGGCCAGGTCCAGAGGCGCCCCACAAGTGAGAGGCCAAGGGTCCACCTCCCCCCACTGCCAACAGCAATTGGAACCAGCTGTTGAGAAACCAGCTGTTATCAATCCCAACAGACAGTCCTGAAGGATGGAGTGATTGACAGTATCTGAATCCACTGTGTGTGTGTGTGTGAGGAACTTAAGGATGAATGCACACCCCCCCTCCAGACTCCATCAAAAGTCACGAGTCGTGCAAGTTATCTTCGAGCTGAATGCTGGCCTGGGATCCAATTGAAGCTCATCCAGATCATTTGCTGTGGGATGGTTGTCTAACTACCTTCCCAATAACCCTGTCCAGAGAGGGAAGGTTCAAGTCTAGATACAATTGTTCAAACTCATTGGGATCAGCAGTAACTTCCTTGGGGGTTCAAGACAGAAGAGACCATCCCTTTCTTGAAAGGCTGACATCACCACAAAAACACCTGCCTTTCCTTTGAGACCTCTGCCCCTTATTTATTTCCTACATGATTGTAACCTGGCCAGTTCTGCCAAACACCAAGCAGCTCCAGGGACCTTGGAGTCCTAGTGGATGAACACTTGACTATGAGCCAGCAGCCAAAAAAGCTAATACAATCCTGGGTTGTATAAACAGAGGCATAGAATCAAGATCACGCGAAGTATTACTAAGACCACATCTGGAATACTGCAGCCAATTTTGGTCACCATAAGGCCTTGGAAAAAATTAAGAGAAGAGAAACTAAGATGATCAAAGTCCTGGAGACTAAAACATACGAAGAACGGCTGCAGGACTTGGGCTTGGCCAGTCTAAAGAAAAGAAGAAATAAGGGAGAGATGATAGCAGAATTCCAGTATTTGAGGGGCTGCCACAAAGAAGAGGGGGTCAAACTATTCTCCAAAGCACCAGAGGGCAGGACAAGAAACAATGGTTGGAAACTGACCAAAGAGAGAAGCAACCTGGAATTAAGGAGAAACTTCCTGACACTGAGGACAATTAACCAGGGGAACAGCTTGCCACCAGAAATCTTGGGCACTCCATCATTGGAGATTTTTAAAAAGAAGCTAGACATCACTTGTCTGAGATGGTATAGGTCCTCCTGCTTGAACAGGGGACTGGACTAGAAGACCTCCAAGGTCTTTTCCAGATTCTAATCTAGTCTAGTCTAGTCTAGTCTAATCATACATATCATAAAAATACCATAAAACAATTAAAATGACAAGCTCAATTAAAAACAGCATAGCACTTCACCTCACTGCTTGGAGAGGACATATGGTTGAGTGCTGCCAGAGTCTTTAGAAAATTCTTCCAAAGGCTTTAGGAAGAACCCAGAGGAGATGACAGGAAATAGGTCAGAGAAACACGTAAGATTGCTAGCTGGTCTCTTGCCCCCAAAGGCCTGGGACAGAGTAGCTGAGTAAGGGAGCAGCCCCGAAAAGTTGACCTCTTTGATCTTAGTTCTGCAGCTGTTCATCAAGGAGCAAAGAAGGAACTGCTTTGTGTTCAGGGTCTGCATTCAGGAAACTGACCCCAGGAGTTTCTCCATTAAGTGTTGGTTTAGAGCAGGGGTAGGCAACCTTGGCTCTTTTATGACTCGTGGACTTCAACGCCCAGAATTCCTGAGCCAGCCATGCTGAGGGGAAAGGGAGAGGTTTCCAAGCTGAGCCATGCTGGCTCAGGAATTCTGGGAGTTGAAGTCCAT
Organism: Protobothrops mucrosquamatus; assembly: GCF_001527695.2. Taxonomy (NCBI): domain Eukaryota; kingdom Metazoa; phylum Chordata; class Lepidosauria; order Squamata; family Viperidae; genus Protobothrops; species Protobothrops mucrosquamatus. The sequence continues at coordinate 50,710 of NW_015390524.1, read as the reverse complement.
GAGTCATAAAAGAGCCAAGGTTGCCTACCCCTGATTTAGATCCATTGGCCAATTGAGTTTCAAAGGCTTCTTAGACAGAATGCAGCTAACTGAGAAATCAACAGAAGATGCTGGTTGAGGAGGCTGGTCAGAGAGAACCACATGAAGAAATCTTCCTTAATTTAAAATCCTGGTTTTATCTTAATACTTTCCTTACCACCTGGGATTAATTTTGCTAAATTAACTCTTATAGGAGGAAGGAATTTTAATCAAGATTCTTCAGTTATTTTATCTGACAATTTCTTTTGTGCTTTACTTCAAGGGAATATATGCCGCAAGGTTATTTAGAAATATTGATGGAAAGCGTTCCTTTCCAACCAAGAAGGTAAATGCAAAACATTGTCAAAACAGGGTTTTTTACTCTTCTTTTGTGTGTCTGTTCTCTGAATAAATATCCAAGAGGTAACCATGCAGTGCTCCTGGGTCCTTCCAAACAATGGAAGATTGATTGGGCAGCTGTAAATTAAAGATTTCAACCATTTTTAAAAGGAAAATGGCAGAAGTAGCCATGTTTCTTGGCATTCAGCTGGCATTTCATCCTATATCTGGGGGTGTTGGCTTTATTTAACTAGCAACCACATTTGGGCCCCCCTTTTATCTAGCAGCTGCTGCTTTGTAATTCAGAAATGTAATAAATGAGTCAATTCAAATGTCATTTGCTTTAGTACAAGTACTTTTCTATAAAATAAAAAGCAGCTCAAAATTCAAATCAGCCGCTTGTTCTCGAAAACGTTGAGCTGTGAACAAAAAAAACCTTGGTTTGAAATGTCTCCCATGTTCTCAAAGTACGAATCAAGGCTTGTTTCCTTCCCATCTGGGGATTCTCCTTCTGCACACCTGGCCTTCTCCTGCTCTCCAGCTTCCTATCCAGGTAGCGATGCTGCCATCTGCCTCTTCTGCTCCCCTCAAAGGGGCCTTTCAGCCTCGCTTTTAGGGTCCTTCTCTGACTTTGAAGAACAAGGACAGCGGATGAAGCTTGTTTTTCAAGGTCAGAGAAGCATCAGAGGCTTCTGAGAAACAGGCCTACTGCTGAGCCTCAGTGATTCCCTTCCTCTAGACCAGACATGTCAAACACAAGGCCCGGGGGCCGGATGCGGCCTGTGAAGTGGTTTCATGTGGCCCGCGAAGCCATCCTGGAAACAGTGAGGGAACGGCCCCCTCTGCCTCGGTCCTGGCCCAGGCCGGCCGGGAGCCAATGTAGAATTTTGTGGTGGCCATCTATGCTGAAACGCATTCAGTCTTAGCTCCACAAGGCCATCTGGAAACAGCGAGGAACCGGCCCCTGCTGTGTCGGCCCCATCCCCCAGGTGCATGCTGGGGAGGGGTCACCCTTTGTGAGGAATGAAGAAATGCACCATGCCTTGGCGCTTGCCCCGGTCCCATCCCCTTCTGCCAGAGACCCTCAGATCTGCCCCACTCCTGCCCAGGCCCCCACAGGCACCCTTGACACGAACGATGTAGAGCTGGCCACGCCCATCCAGTAGGCCACACCCACTCCATCCACGCCCACCCAGTAGGCAGCACCCACCCTGGCCACACCCACCCAGCCCCCCAAGGGCAACCACAATGCTGATGCAGCCCTCAATGAAATTGAGTTTGGCACCCCTGCTCTAGACCAAGGGTGTCAAACTCGCAACATCACGTGATGTGTCGCGATGTATCGTGATTTTTTTCCCCCATTGTCAGCAATGGAGTGGGCGCGGTTTCGCCATGATGCACCTGCCCCATGGGCCGGCAGTTTGACCCCCCTGCTGTAGACCAAGAGGGGCAGATAACATTCATCCTTTGAAATTCCGAGTATGAGGTTGGACAGAGAGCATCAGCTCTCCAGCCGCGCAGGGCAGGGGGTGCCGCCTTTCTGTAGGACCCAGCATGGCTCAACTTTGTGTTGATCAAAAACTCTTGGGAAGATATGAACCCCCCCCCTGTCAGCCCACTCCTCTTTCCTGAACAGCATTGATCATCCAGAGGGTGTGGGTCTTGTGACAAAAAGCAGAACAAAACGGTGACAGCAACGGTCATGTGTTGTTCCTCTCCTGGGAAAGAGTAGTCCGAGGCCTGTGAGTGGGCAGTTGCACAGCCACCCTCCATGCAAGCTGTTCTCCAAGGCCTCATTTTATCCGCATTCATGTAGGAAGCGGCTGTTGCTGCTTAGAATGGAGCCATCTGTGCAGTCGGTTAATGCAAGGATGCCATCAGGATATTTAGTCCATTTTAAAGCTAGATGCACAAAATGTTTCCCAGAATTAATTCTGGGTTTGGGGGATGTTCTTTGAACTGCAACATGTCTGTGGGTCTTCTCTGGGGCAACACCAGGGGCTCAGGGGCTCCGGCTTTGACAGGAATCCCAGTGTCGGAAGGGGGCATTCTTCGGGCCTTGGAATACATGAATGTCAAAAGTTAGTTTTTGTAAGTTCTGGGTTGTATGAAAGTTCCAATCTAGGCAATTAAAGCTCCTTTCTTCAAGTGGGAGCTGTGCAGGGGTGCCTTCTCTCATGAGAAGGTGTGTTTGTCTGTATGTACGTACAGTGTGTGTTTGTGTTCTGGGGCTAACGCTGCAGGAAGCAGAAGCGTCTTATCTGCTGCCTTTCAGCTGCTGCAGGCAGCCTTCATACATGTGGCCTTTTGTGGGGGGGGGAGGGTTTGCATAGAGAAAGCCATTTTGAGGTTAAGTGTCAAGGATTTTTAAAAATGAATATAATTAACACGGCGAATCCGTTTCAGCTTCTCCCATGTTCCAATTTTGAAAATCCCATTTTATTTCCATCCCATTTGTGAAAAAAATTCCAAATTTTTCTTCAGATTTTCTTGACAAAAATAAACTGAATTGCTCTGAGTTCATTACCCATTTTTTTTTTTGCATTTCTATCTCCAAATGATTTTGAAAATAGGTCAACCCCCCTCTTCTTTGTGGCAGCTCCTCACGTAATAAAAGGGAACTATCATGTTCTGTTTTCTACGTGGTTTCGCATTGAAGAGGCAGTAGTATTAAACAAGTACTTCTTTATTGAAAGTCAGAACAGAAACTAACAAACATGGCTCCGCCCCTATTTATACATTAAGCTTTGGGTGGCATCAGCCAATGAATGCACCATATTCTCCCGCTCAATTGCATACTAATCAACCCTTGCAGACAGCAAGTCTGGCTAGCAGGCCACGTGGTCTGCTAACGGTCCCTGCACAGATCTCTGCAAACTGTTCCATAAGTTTAACTCAATACATTACATATCATGTCACCCCTCATCCTTCTCTTTGTTAAGGCTATATACATACTGTACCTAATGCTCCCAACCTTTCATCATGATTTAACCTCCAGACCCCTAATCATCTTCGTTGCTCTTCTCTGCATTCAGTGTTGGATCCTCTTTTCATTCTGTCCTACTTTAATCTGGTTCTTCATACTTCTCAAATGGCATTTCCCTGTTTTTCCCCCTCCACATAAAACTTTCCCCCCCCCAGCAGGCAGGAATTCCATCAGGTTACAAATGAGTTCCCACAGCCCCAAGCCTTCCAAGCCCCCCCCTCCAGCCTTGGGATCGGGTCTGTTGAGCTTCATCCACTGTCCTGGACCCTGTCCTGGATCAGATCCTCAACCTTTACCCAGAGTTGTATGGATACGGTTCCCACAATGGGCTCTAATCCTGTAGGCTGGACTCACTTTTATTCATGGTGCAGTACTGGAGCTTGAGCAAACGTCTCATTTTGCTGCTTTTTATTGGGGACTTTGGCAAATTGCTCCAGCTTTGCCACTGAGGGGCTCCTCCTTTCCAAGGCTTGCTGTCTCTGGGGCAGAACTATGGGGAGGCCTGACAAATGGGGTTTCTCCAATGGCCTTTCATAGGAGCTGTGATGTCCATCTGCCTTATCATTTGCTTGTTGGAAAAGTGGGCTGGGCTGTTCCCAGAAGGCCCCAAAGAGGAAAGAGCGAGCGGAGTCCTTCCGCAGGATCTCGGAGTCTGTGAGGAGCCCGAATCAGGGACTGAGTGGGATGGAACCACCTGCTGCCCCAGTCAATGGCAGCTTCATATTTCTCTCCTGAGAGCCATCAAGATTTAAAGGTCATAACCAGGTGATTATTCATTCTCTGCACTCCCACTCAGTTATGAGGACAAGCCAGGAACGGGAGTCTCCTTGTCCAGATTCCTGCTCTGGCTGAGTACCCGTTCTTCATTTGCAGTGGACAGAGGGATGGCCTTGAGGGGTAGGAGAAACAGCTGCCAGGGGGTCAGGGGAAAGAGGGCTGGGTCTGGCATCCAAATGTACTCTGAGAAAAGACCCTCCCTCATTCTCACAAAGATAAAGGGAGGGAGGAGTGCATTCAGACTCACGGGCTTCTGTTGTTATACACCAGTGGTGGCGAACCTATGGCACGGGTGCCAGAGGCGGCACTCAGAGCCCTCTCTGTGGGCACACGCACCGTTGCCCCAGTCCTAGGCCTTCAGCTGGGTTTTATAAAACCTTTTCGCTTTAGGCCTCCATCGCCGTGTGCACAAAAAAAAGGTTCAATCAATCAGTCAGTTTCAACTTCTCGCGGGAAAAAAAAAGATCTTGCAAAGTTGGAATTGATTGGTTGAACTTTTTAGTCCCACCCAGTCTGCTGTTACCACCGCAGCCACGCCCACCCAATGGGCCACACTCACCCAATGGGCCACACCCACCCAATGGGCCACACCCACCCAATGGGCCACACCCACCCGGCACCCGATGATGCATAAGTGGGTTTTGGGTTGCAGTTTGGGCACTCGGTCTCTAAAAGGTTCGCCATCACTGTTATACACAATAAAAGCAACACAGGGAGTTCTCAGGTTATGACGGCAATGGGCATCAGGAAAGTGTGTTGTTGTGTGATCGCATCACTTAATGGGACCACCAATCACAGCAGTTCTGTTACCATCGTAACCCCAGGACTGTGCAGGTTATAAAATGGGGTGAGGCAGAAGTCCCAGACAACGGTGCAGGGCGAGTGGCACGGGCAGGTGCCAGGAAGTGCAGTGGACTGGCAGGGGTGGAAAGAACCACCGGTGGGCACTGGGAAGTGTGGGGCAGGTTGATGGGTGTGTGTGTGTGGGTGTGCATGTGCCCTGGAATCTCATACTCCATAGTGGGGCAGAAGTGACTTAGGGAGTGACCTGCAACCTTCCCTCCTGGTTTCCCCACTGACTTTTCGTGTGGGAAGCTGGCAGGGAAGGTCACCATGGGAATCCTATGCTGCAACAGCTTTGCAGGCTGGTCACAAGTCCCTCTTGTTCAGCAACATCCTAATTTTGAATGCTTGCTGAACAAGTAACTCCAGGACTATCTGTATTGGCCTGAAAATTCTGATTTCCTAGTCTGTTCTTACCCTGAAGGGCTGACACTATTTTCACTGACCGGAATTTTGCCAATTGGTCATATTGGTCTTCTCCAAAGGGGACATTGAAACTAGAAGTCTCTCAGGCGGGAATTCAAGGATGTAGCTCTTGACAACAGTTTTATTACAGGCACTAAAAGAGCCATTCATGAAGAAAGCCAGCATTTGCAGAGTGCATAACACTGGCTGTGGGACAGCAGATATAATATTCTATTCTGACATTTTTCTCCCACTCACAGGACTTGCTTTTTTATGGAAGGTGTGTTGAGCATTTGTAACCAATCAGGCTAGTCCCAATTTTTGGTTGTGGACCATTTTCTCCTTCTCATTTCTCCCATTTCATACTAGAGCTATCAGTTGTGGACTAAAATGCTACCCACGCCAATCACTTCCATCTCGGTTGCTGAGAAAGGGGCAGTTTAAAAGGTCAAGCAGTCCAGGCCCAGTGAAGACCTTCAGGGACATCTAGAATTCCAAGCACAAAAACCAACAAGGAGCCCAGAGAGAGACGTGACTTGGGGGTGTGCTTGTAGCTTTTATGAAGCAAGCACCAGGCTGCCAACCATCACAAACAGTCTTGTTTAATCCTAATTTGGTTACTGGATTAATTCAAAGCAATTACATTAATTAATTAGGTTAATATTACCCCATTAATATAAATTAATATTAATACTCTGTTATTAATCTATTAATTAACAATTAAATCAAAGAGGCTTAATTCATTAATCCATTAAAAGGGGCTGTCACAGGGAGGAGGGGGGGTCTCTTATTCTCCAAAGCACCTGAGGGCACAAAAAGAAGCAACGGATGGAAACTACCCAAGGGGAGATCCAGCCTAGAATTAAGTAGAAATTTCCTGACAGTGAGAAAAGTTAATCAGTGGAATGGCTTGCCTTCAGAAGTTGTGGGTGCTCCATCACTGGAGATTTTTAAGATTGGACAGCCATCTGTCTGAAATGATATAAGGTCTCCTGCTTGAGCAGGAGGTTGGACTAGAAGAATGCCAAGGTCACTTCTAGCTCTGTTGTTCTGTTATTCTATGATACCTCCAAGGTCTCTTCCAGCCCTATGATTCTATGAGTCAACCCTGTTCTCTTAGAATCCGTCTGCTTTTGCTTTGCAGCCTTGTGACTCTGAAACCCAACAACATTTGCATGAGCTTGGTCATCAAACCACAGAGCCCAGTCAAGAGCTGAGGTCCCCAAGGGGCAAACCATCTGCCCCTGTGAGGCTCTCCTGCAACTGGTCCTCCCCCTCCGGTGAAGGGACCCTGACATCGGGGGGGGGGGGAGGGGAGAGGGAGTAGCAAGCTCCCCATATCTGCAGGGTTGTCCCAGGGTTTTTCTGGAGGAGCAGAATCAAGGGATGAAACTACAAGAAACCACAGGTGGCACTGAAGGCCAGCGAGAGATGAATGTCATCAGCAAATGGGTGGATCAGGCTAGACATTGTAAACATCAGGACTGTAGGAGCTGTCAGTCATTGAAGCTCACTAGGTAATGAGCTCTCCTTCACTGGAGACCTTCAGAGATTGGATGGGCATCTGTCAGAGATGCTGCCTTGGGAAGAGATCGGATCAGCTCACCTCTGTGGACTCCTATAAATGATGACTCTATAAGATTGACCCCCTTCCTGATTTTGCTCACTCCCAGCTACACAACTGATAATGGGCAGCATTCAATGCAAAGTAACATTACTCCCATGCCCCCCACCCCCTCCAAAATAAACAATCTAGATAGGAACCATGTTTAAAATCAGAGGTGGATACAACTACGTATTGCAACCTTCTTCTGATTTATGAGCCAAGAGCTCAGCTGAAAAATGTTTTCCTCTTTGGAGGAAGTTGCAGCCTTGGCAGCAAAGGAGCCTCAGGACAGCAGTTGGGGAGATCCCTCTGGACTGGAAAGAAGGGAGAGCTATGGGGGGAGGGGGGAACCAATGTCTGAGATAGGAAGGTGCAAAGATGCTCCTGTCCACTCCTGTGGGAGATCAAGTGGGAGATCAAACAGATTCCTGATGAACCTGTCAGACAACTTTGTCTCCCAAAAGGTAGAGGAGGCAACTAGATGGTCAGCTATATTGGAATTAATTCTTACTAACAGAGATGAAATGACAGAGCGGGTGAAGTGGAATTCAACATAATGCAGGCACAAGCAATAGAATAGTATCTTAGATTTTCAGAGAGACTTTCACCTAAGACAGTGTTCAGGAAAGATTCCATGGATGGAACTCCTAAAGGAGAAAACAACTCAAGAGGCTTGAGAAACTCTGAAAAATGAAATTATAAAAGCCCATTCCAGCACAATACCACAGGAAAAAAGAGAAACAAGAGACCCCAGACTAAGCCAGCATGGTTGCACAAAGAACTCTCTGATAAACTGGTTGGTTAAGGGAAGCCAGGTAGCCTTCAAGAAGCTAAGAAAAAAGGGGGGGATCTGCACCCAAACTCACCACTGACGTATCTATTAGCTGATACACTCAAGCAGCTGCATTTAGGAGCTTTTGAAGCCTCTGTCTATCTTCCTCACGGAGTGGTTGGGTTTTGGCATTCTTCCTTTCCTTTTTTTCCTTTCAAAACTGAGCAGTAAAAAATAACCCTTCCTTCATTAGCGAAACACTCTGGCTCCTGCTTGCCTTTTTCAAATGTACATATGAGAAGTTTTCAGTCTTAAATCCCTCTTCTTCAAACATCAATAAGTCTCGATATGTCATCCATTTACATTCTGAAGTCATCTCTGTTCTATGTAGCGCTTCGTGAGTTGATAGCTAAAGTGGCACTTTATCAGCTAATCTTCTTTTATACTTCCACCATACAGGAGCAATCGATTGCCTAATAGCATGAATCTTAAAACCAGGGTTAACTTTTACTTCGTCATACCACAGACAGGCATTGCCACCCAGACAACAAGCATCATAATATAATCTAAGATACGGCAAACCCAGACCTCTTATCTTTAGAATCTTGTAGCAGCTTATATTTAATTCTTGTTTTTTTTTATTTAGACATATCTTTCTGCCACTGTTGGCAAGTAGAAATTCTAAGCAATATCAGTATAGTCTGAAATAGAAATAACATTCTAGGTAGTACATTCATGTTAATTACTGAAATTCTTCCCATTAATGACAAATCTCATTTTTGCCATCCATTTAAATCGAATTTTATCTCCTTCCATATTTTAATGTAATTATTTTTGTAAAGCTTAGAATTTTCCTCAGTAAAAGTCACCCCCAAGTACTGTACCTTTTTCATGACTTTAAAACCAGTTTTAAATTCCAATTTCTTCTGATCTTCCACCTTTATGTTCCTAGTCAGTATTGTCATCTTTGATTTATTTATTCTTAAACCTGCCATTTCTCCAAACATTCAAACATATTCAATGTTCTCTAACAGGTCTTGCACAATCAATACCAAATTGTTGGCAAATGTAATTATGTGCTTTAATTTGTAGTCCTTTTCCTCTGTTATCCTGTCTATTATCTCTATTTAATAGTTCCAACACTAGAAGAAATAATAAAAGGGATAAAGGACACCCCTGTGTTGTTCCCTTCTGGATTTCACATGGTTTTGGAAAGTTTCCATTCACCATGATTCAAGCTTTCTAGAGTATATAGATAGACTTCAGACCCTGTATGAAGCCCAATCCAAAATCCATCTTTTCCACTACTCTAAACATAAAGGCCCAGTTCAAATTGTCAGAAGCTTTTTCTGCATCTAGAAAGATTCATGCAACCTGTTTATCGCTACATTGTTGTAAATATTCAATTATATTCAAAATTACTCTTATATTGTCTTTTAGGTAAGAAGCCCCACTGGTCTTCATGTATGTAATCCTGTAAAACTTTTTTAAGTCTTTCAGCTAAAATAAATATAAAGAGTTTGTAATCATTATTAAGGAAAGAGATTGGCCTGTAGTTCTTCGCAGAAGTTAAATCCAGTCCATCTTTGGGTATTAAAGAAACGTAAGCATCCTTCCAAGAGTCTGGTATAGGGTTTCCCTGTAAAATAGAATTCATTAAGTCCTTCGTTTGACAAAGTAATTGATCTTCAAAACTTTTGTAAAATCCACTCGGTAGGTTATCTGGTCCCAGAGCTTTGCCAGTTTCAGCTCTTTTAATTGCTTCTATTATTTCAAAACTTTTTATTGGACTGTTCAAAATTTGCTTGTAGTTTTCCAATAATTTAGGAAGATTTTTAGTTGTTATATACTCCTCCATAATTTCTAAAAAGATTTCTTGTTCTTTACATAAATTAGTATAATAATTCCAAAAAGTCTCTGAATGTTTTGTTATCCACATAAGTCTTATTCCACTCTTGAAGCTTGGTTATCTTCTTTCCTGTCTGTTTTCTTAGTTTGTATGCCAACCATCTCCCTGGTTTATTTGCATATTCAAAAAAGTGTTGTTTTGTATATTTAAGTTTCTTTTCAATATCTGAAACAGTCAACAAAGAAATTTGTTGTTGCAATAATTTTGGTTGATTAAGTAAGTTAGGATCTTCTGGTGGGTTCTGGAATTCCCTCTCCTTCAATTTAATTTCTTGTAGTACATTTTGGATTTTTTCATCCATCTTCCTCTTAATATATTGTATTGTATAAAATGTCCTCGTATCACAGCCTTACAAGCCTCCCAAACTGTTGTCAAATTGGTTCCCTTACCTAAGTTATTACTAAAATAGTCTTGAAATACCTGCTTACATTCTTTAACAATCTGGGGTCTCTGCAAAACAGATTCATTTAATCTCCATTTAAAAGACTGAGGACCAAATTTAAGATGCAAAGACTTATGGATGATGGTCAGAAAAAGTTTTTTGAAGAATAATGGCTATAGTTGCTTTGTTAAGCAGATTTTTTGTAATCCAAATCATATCAATTCTAGAAAAGGATTTGTGTCTCTCTGAAAAGTCCGTTTTTTACAGCTCCAAACATCGATCGAACCTAAAGTATCAGTCTTTATCACTTTAGATCAGTGGTGGCGAACCTATGGCACTAGTGCCAGAGGCGGCACTCGGAGCCCTCTCTGTGGGCACGCATGCTGTTGCCCCAGCCCTGCCTCTCCCGTAACCCCCTCCTCACCAGCAGCCCCCCCCCCCGAGAAGAGTCACCCCCGGGTGCGGCCCGTGCGGAGCTGCAGAGCCAAGCACATGGCAGCTGGGCAGCAGATGATGCTGTGGGGTGTAAGAGGAGGGCGTGGCCACCATGGCGCTGCAGGGCCACCTGGACAATCTGCAGCGTGCCGTAGATGGCCCTGAGGGTGGGCGGGGTGAGGGCAGAGCAGAGCATAGCAGGGCGGGAGCGGGTGGGCGGAGCGGGGGCGGGCTGGTTTTTGGGCATTCAGTCTCTAAAAGGTTCGCCATCATTATTATTATTATTATTATTATTATTAATTGCATTTATATCCCGCCCTTCTCCTTTCGGACTCAGGGCGGCTGACAGATGATAAAAAGCTAACATAAATACATATTACACCTAATTAAAATTTAATTAAAATGAAATATTTGAAAGTGTCCAATTAAAAGTAATTAAAACCCCTATAAAATCCCCTAGGCCAGTCCCGCT